>NW_009608229.1:44925-46508 GCF_000690535.1 Cariama cristata
CATTCCTGCAATGGTACCACACTGGAAAAGCCCATCTGATTACCTTTATTAACCACCTCAGAGGCGTAGTAATTAACTACTGCAGAAATTTACTGTCTAAAAAGCACATTGTTATCAATGAAACAAATGTAAATTTTCACAACACTGCACTTAATGAGCATTACTGCCACAACCAAAGCAGTACTGGCAAATAATTTCGCAGCCCATTTGTGTTCAGGTAATACTAAAGATGCTACGTAATGCTGATTTTAAGCAGGATTCAGCTGGGTAACAGGAGTAGATACCTGTGTGGTGCTGGTAATCTGTGATTAGCATCCTTTGACAAATGAACCTGGTGAATCTTAAGTCTGGTCTTCAGAGACTGTGGCTGCAACCACCCTGTGAAAATGTATTCTTATTGCATGACTGTACTCTGACATTAAGTGCCTGTGGATTTGATATGGCTATGCATATCATTGCAGCAAGAAATTCATTCAAGAATCACCGTGTCAGGGCAGCAGAGTGACTGGGTTCTGGTTTATTGCTGAAAGTACTGAATTTCCTTTCTGAGCAAGGAAAACTATCGGAGTCCAAGAATTAATGTCCCCTCCATCATATGTTGGGGCTCCTTGGTCAACAAGGGACAAGTTACTTGCCACATAGCTAAATCCTCAGTAGAAGCAAGGGAAGATCCACGCCAGTGTACCACAGTGGCTGATTAAACACATCTCTGCATCAAAATCTGAAATTGCCTCTTTATTCTTTCAGCTGGATGCAGGATCCCTTTCACTTCTTGCCCTAAGCTGCTGAGCATCATATGTCTGTGTATGCTAAAACAGTTACTACAGGTACCTCATAGGTGATTGCTGGACAAAGTAATCCCTCCATTTACTTAGTTCTGTCTTTCCAGAATACAAGAGTATGCCAAGGAATGAAGTATTCCAACCTCCTGCGCAGCTTCAAGGACCCACCATCTCTTTTAAAATCTCTCTGACAGAAATTACATCTTTCCATATCCCTAAGAGTAGAACAATTACCCAAGACATCCAGATGGAGGACAGGGCCAACAATGAGTTTCCTAACCATAAAAATGACATGACTTTGAAGCCCATTGTCCCTGCCTTGGTGGGCCAGAAAGCAGGATTTTCATCCTTTTTGAAAGGGGAGAGTTGCAACTTGGCTGGCACTTGCTGCTGAACTTTGGGATGGGCAGAAACAACAAATGTAATGTCACGACACTGGTACAGTTAAAAAAGGAATTTAAGAAAGGATGTTGTGACACCTGCTGAGCCCTATGCTGTTTGAATCAAAAGTAGTGAAACATCTGGTTTTACTTGATGGGTTAGAATAATTCTCATATAATTACTTTAAATTGTCTGAAATGTTCCTGAAATAGTCTTTTTCTAACAGTTGTAGTGAAATGACAAAGGAAGGAAATGGTGCACGTTTGTATTACGACCATTTCAAACCAGTGCCCATCACCTCTTTGTGTAATACTTCACCAACATGTATTTCTAATATATCAAGTTAGCAGAATACTCTAGTATACTTCAGGATTAGAAACATTACATCAGTGCAAGGTATTATTATTTAATATATATATT
>NW_009608230.1:0-12917 GCF_000690535.1 Cariama cristata
TTGCCAGCTGGGGTTAAACCATGACAAGTTCCCAAGACACACAAAAAATTTTATTTTTACTTCTTTTTTTTAAAAAAAAAAAGTTGTGGCCACCAGAGCTTACAGAGAATCTTGAGGGGGGGAAAAAAAAAAAAAAAAACCAAAAACGCGCACTATGGGTAGTATCCAGGTGATTGCCTTGGACTGCAAAACCTTTGCTCAATCTTTTACACCTTACACCCTTCTCATTTCAGTAGTAGAAAAAACAATTGAGGAGAAATACAGCTATTGCTGTGACTACAGTGGAAAGTCTTTCCATCAATCTAGCTCTCAGATGGAGAGTCCTACTGTAAAAACAGTGCTCAGAAATTCATAAATCTCCAAAAGGTATGTTCTGTAGTCCAGGAATGGAGAGGGTTAAAACAGTGAGCCCTGAATTCTTATGATCTGCTGCAAAAAAGGATTTCCTTTGGCCCATGTGCACCAAATTAAAAGGGAAGTTGTTCAAATGACCAATATATCATATGTGGCAATCAAAGTGAGGTCTTGCTCCCACATAAAGTATTTTATTCTTCCCCATAATGAAAGTGCTAGGTGTAACTAACAGGCAAGGTGTAACTAACAGGCATGAAATATGTACACGCTAAGACTGGGGCATCTGTTTGGAACTGTTCATTCTCTAACATCTTCTCTTTTCTTCTTTGCCTTTTCTCCAGTCAGTTTGATTGGTTAGGTGGCTGTTTTTTTTTTCCTCCTAGCTCACTAATACCTCCCTCCTTGTTATTTCACTTTCACCTTCCACCCTCTAAAATGCACCTTTACATTTTGCCTCACACTCTTCCTTCAAGATATTTAGGATGTTGCCACTAGACAAAGTCTTGACCACAAACTCAGTCAAACCAGCGTGTTTCCTCAGGTCTTCACAGGCTTTAATGTCTGCAGGGTTCATTTAGCATTATTTCTTTCCAGCTTTCTAGGAATTATATTTAAATATGCTCATTAACATTTAACATTAAAATGTTAAAACTTCAGAAGTGAGGGCAAGTCCACTACATTCTCTAGTGAACTGTCCGAAACTATCGTCACTTAAATATTGCATCTTTTTTAGAGTAAAATAGCCTATTTCACTGTGTTACTGCAAAGACAACTGAAAATTCCCCCTGCTAGGGTATCTTGTTTTCATCTAGAGTCATCTGTATATATTAAGTCAACTTTCAGACTCAAGAGAGAGAGAGGTGGAATACATCAATATATTTAAATTCATTTCCTAAGGATCTCTCCAATGTTGTCATGTCTGTCTTGGAGTAGAAAGGCCAAACCTGGACACAGGGATGTAGTAATCTTACCAGTGTCACATGCAAAGGCAAAACAACGTCTGTATGTTTACCTGCTATTCCCCTTTTCAGAGTCCCAGTGCTCACAGCAGAAACTTTTTGCACACCACTTCAGTAAAAACTAGTATTGAGAGTTACTTACTTTAATAATTCCTGCTCTAAGTTATCCTTTTCAGAAGTTTCTTGGAAACTTTGTTTAGGTATAGCCGGCATTCTCTACTCCTATGCATACTATGCTGTATTTATCTGTAGAAAACATTCAACTGCGACAGTTTAGATAATTCAGATTACTCTGTAATAATGCAATAGTATAATAATATTATTTGCTAGTAAATAACTTAAGTAACATTTCAGAACACTGCTAAAATGCTCAGTGATATAAAAGTAAACAGATTCCTAAGGGACCTTGTCAGAAACAGACACCCAACTTTCTTCCCAACTGCCATGAAGCCAGATTTTAACGCATCTAATATATAACCTCTTAGAGCCAAGTTTCCTTGGATGCCCCCCCACTCAAGATGTTAGAGTGATAAGACAAATGCCTTTGAGAAATTCAAGTACACTACATTCATTCTGCTCTCTTTATCTGCCAGATCTGTGATCTTGTCAAGTGATGACAGTTTTGTTTCACAGGACACATTTCTATAAAACCATCTTGACTGACAATAATATGCTCTTCGTCTCTAACCTTTTGTTGATAGCATCCAAACTGTTCTGCTCTGTTGCCAAGACTTATGCCAAAGTAGTTATTCTCTTCTGTGTTGGCTAGTCCCTTACAATTGGTGTTGCAAGGGTATTACGATGGCACTCCTGCAGAGTTACACAGCATCCCTGTTCTCCAACACTCTCTAACATTGAATTAATGGCTCAGAGAATTCAAATGCTAGACTGATTTATTTATTTATCAGGATTCCAGAACTGCTGGTGATAAAATACTTACTTTTAGCTGGTGGTCCCAACATTCCACTCTGACTATAATGAATAAATTTATACTATCCATAATATCATAAGAGGGTTAAAAAAAAGAGCAGAAACAGCTGCTGAATATTTCTATCTGTTCTGCATCACTATTTATAATTTTACTTCCAGTTTAGCAACAGATAACTCAATTGACTCAATTTACATCAATCAACTGGAGAAGTATTGTTCCTGATAGAGCTTAAAAATGCCATCTTACTAACTTTAATCCTAATAGCTTTTGGCATTCACTTTTCCCCTCCATGGCTTGCTTTAATACAGGGACAAAGTATAAACTAACTTAGACAAAAAAGTACTCATGTCAGCTTGATCCTGAAAGCACAGGGGGAAAAAAGATACAATAAGATTGTCTAAGCAACAATGCGCATGGAAGAAATCACAATTTGTTGAAAAAAATCAAATTAAACTGCAAACAAAATTTAGAGAACTGCTACTTCAATGTTTTTCACTTGGCTCACACTTTGAATGTTGGGAATTATGGTTTTTATTATTTTTATAAGACACAGGCAAACACATAAACCTAGAAGTTGCTCAATTTTTTTACAATGTAAAAATAGAACTGTTGCCTGTGAGAAACACAGCCAAAAGAAACCACTCAGAAAATACTTCATCTTAGATACCAACACCCCTGACACTCTCCATTTCCTGGTTTTCCAGTGGCATACAGGGAGTTAAGAGACAGAAAACTCTGCAACCCTAACCCTTTCCAACACAAACAGAAACCAAAGGTAGACTCTGAGCTGTAGTTCGTTAACAAGGACATCAGTGACCGGCAGAGCTGGACAGACACAGAGCTGTTCCGAATCTCTCTCTTGATTAGATCCTTGCCTAAGGGTTGGTGAATTTCTCCTACAGCTTTTTATGCAGCAAAAGTTTGTTCCACTCTGTTTCTCTGAGGAGTGGGAGGAGATGGAGAAGAGGCACCCATACGTCTCCCAATATGTTCGGTGCTGTTGTGCTTAGTTGTGCATATGCCAGGGACATGAAGCATATGGCCCGGGGGCTGCCAGTGTCCTGCTTAGCAGATGTCTTCAATACATTCTGCCATAAAAAGTCTTTTGGGGGACTGGTTAACTGATTTTTATCAGACAATTCTTTCTTTGGTTGAGAGAGAGTTATTCACCTTAACTGAAATCCCACTAAGCACCTTTATAGAACTTGTGCAGCTTTTCACATCCAGGAACTAGAAAATAAGACTTTACTACTCTCTCAAATTAAGTCCGCACCTAACAGATAGATGGACTGCAGACTGACTACTAGGTGCCACAAGAAGTCATAAATCTTTCTACAGTAGTTATGCTGCTTTGTTTTTTTGGACCAAGGAGTCAGAGACAGGAAATACTGTCAGTCTTTGAAGGCAAGCACTCTTTCAAAGCAGCCAAGGATAGATACACCAGGTAATAGCACAGGCCTGGTATGACAACAGGTAATGAGAAAGGTCCACACAGCTTACAGAAAAGCAAAAGAGCAAGCAAAGTACTAATGGTAGATAATAAACTTGCGAGATGTCTGGAAATCCACTGCAAATTAATCTTGCATCTTGGCATTGTAAGGACTCTTCAAGTTATTTGAATAGTGAAAAATATTTAATCTTGCAGACTGTTTACAAACTCCTTTACCTGAATTTCTGGCCAGTTACTTCCCTCTTTGTGCATTTGACAATTCCTCCCCATAGAGCTTCCAGTGTTTGGGCACATCCATCAAGATAAAGGACAAAATAATCCTGCTAGAAATTATTCCTTTTTGCCTTTGTACAGGACTGATCAGACAGTGGACTAAAGGCTGGATGGGATAGGAAAGTGCTGTTGCAATGTCAATGCTCTATACCAAACCATGTGAAAAAAACTGGAAAGTCAAAGTATCAAAGGTGATTAGCCCCTAGTCAGTGAGCTCAAAGGCAGAACAACACACAAAAAAGACTTAATTTCTATTTTTAGTTTATTTCTTGTTATAAAGGCTGGACACTTTCAGCAAGTATCTTGATCCCATTCAGTTCTATCTTGAGCTCAACATCAGTATCACCCTAAAACTTTTAAATTCTCACTTACAAATAAGAAGGGAAGACTAGCACACTTTTTGAACCCTCATGAAAATACTTTACAGAAAAGACCCAAGAGAGCCCAGAAGAATTGCCCTTCAAATGCCTCAAAGTCAGACACTATTATTTCACTTTGAGCATTTTCTTCCCCTCAAACCAGTGGTCAAGCATTCCCATTCTCTAGCTGGCAATATGAACATGCCAGGCTTCTCCCAGGTAGTGTTTCTGACAATCATGCAAGCACCTCACACAAGAGATCTCATTTATTGATTTCCTTTTCAATGTGGTCAAACGGCCTGACTAAAAATGAAATTAGATTGCCTCAACAAATCCCAGTCTTCAGTGAGCAGGGTCTGCTCCCCTTGCCTTAAAAAAGGAACGGGAAGGCTTTTTAAAATTATCTCAACAAAATAAACAGTTTCTTTTCAATCAAATTAAAGAAAATGTGGATTATTTGCCCCCACCCCTTTCTGTGAAACCCTTGTGCCAGGTTCAACATTACTGCCTTGTTTCTGAATTACAGAATAATCCATGCTTTAAGAACTTAAAAGATCCACAAGCTTAGCTCTCCAGCCCTTTCACTACATAGCTGTAAATACCCCAGTGGACAAAGCTTCTCCTCCTTTCTTTGGGAGGCTACGCCCTAGTCTAATACATTTCACCATCCATGCGGGATTCAGCACTCCACAGATCACAAATTCTGAACATATCAAGGGAAAATTGTACAATTCTCTGGACAAATTGCACTCCACAGTAACCTTAATGAATTTTCCTGTATCCTCCTCTGAGAAGTCAAACACTTAATTCCTCAGACTTTCACTACTGTGTTACCGTTATGCAGCACAAAATATAAAAATATAAGAAGCATATATTAAAAGATTCAAATTAACAGAACTATTTTTATTGTCTTCAACTGATGCTTAATCCTTAGAAATATTTCCCATTGGCCCCGATTCAGCAAAGCACTTACAAGCACATTCTTCCCCAACTATATGCCAAAGTCCCACTGAAATAAACCACACTTTAGGTTTTCCATTGAATTCAATACATAGACAAGATTATTACACATAATGGACACACTGACCTTCTTCAACCTAGTATAAACCCTATCTGCCCAAGCCACTCAAACATCTGCTGATGACTAGACTGAGCAGATTACTTGCAAATTCTGGAGTGTAAGCATCCATCTAGTCATTGGTATCTACACAAATCCTTATTCCTCTCCAGTCCATGAGCACTATGGGTCTATTGGGTCTGTGATGACAATCTCTGAACTGCCGTTGTCTTCTGACTGTTCAACTGTTCATCTTTGCAAAACCACAATAACCCCATGGTTTGACAATGATAGTGCAGAGTGATTGCTTCAAGAGACCTCAGCAACGTCACACTTGTATTTTCAGAAATTAGAAGCTACTTTAAACTTTTCTACCCACAGCCTCATGGTCAGCCTGTGAAATTTCCTTATCAGACAAAACACAAGAACAAAATAAATTCCTGCCACGCCTGGGTAATAAAGACAAAAAAAAAAAAAGGATAGAAAAAGTAATTTTCTTGATGCAACTCTTCGAAGAAAGGATGCAACTGACATTTTTCAATTATACTAAAAAGAATGTACAATCACTGTGGTGTGTGGGTAGCTTGACTCAAACTAAGACAAGGAAAGGGAAAAAGAGAAAGAATATCAAGTACTGCCCATCCGCATATTTTCCAAGGAGAGAGACACGCATGCTGGTGGTAAACCTAAAAGCATATGAACGGAATTGAGGCAGTGGCACAGCGCCAGACTGTTTTGTTTTATTTGAGAAAGCACTGAACACTGATATATGAGATCACTTACTAGAGGAGCTAGGAGAGCAATTCACAATAAACTATTTAGTCTCCAAATGTAGCTCTTTCACTATTCAAATAGTCCACAAAGACCATGCCATTTTTATAGATGTTTGCTATTTGTAATTATCCAGACAAGTATTTCCTTCTAGTCCACATCAATTCAAGTGCTGGCTTAAGTATTCAGAGTTCATAATGATAGCACTGTAACTGCTCAGGCAAGTCAGCTAGTGAGGTTTCTACTGCTTCTGCTTAGCTGCCTAATCTAAACTGCTTTGTGCAGAGCTACAAACTTCTGAAAGTTCTGTCTTGGCATCTACAGGCCTGGGGTTATTTCTCCCCAAACCTTAGCATAAAAAACGCTGCTCTTTCTATACACTTCACAACTGATGTGAAGAACATGTGACCACAGGATTTTACTGTAAGGTTAGTCAACAATTTTTTTACTCATTTCTCCAGTTTTCCTTTAAAGCACACAGAGAGAAAAGGAATTCAGTAGGCAGTCTGAGAGACAAGACAGGTAGAATTAGTCCTTTTTGTCATATCTGCTTTGTCCCTTTCCTCTACCCTTTGAAATTCAATTTCTTGTTTGCTGAGATAGTATCTCATAAAACTTACCCAGAATACACATAAAACATTTCTTCTCTAAATCCAAAATTTATCTTTTCAGAAGGCAGGTGTAAGTGCAAGACAATCATATAGTTACTTTTCTAAATGCAATTTGATTTAAGACCTCATATAGCTCTCAGGATTATGGCATGGTGACATCATGTATGAGGCAGGTAATTTGATGTACATTCACTGCAGTTCACATGCATACTCTGTTTATTCATATTAAGCTGCAGCTGTTAAGTACTTACATTTCAAAAAGTAAAACCATCGGGGGTCGTGCCCTGCGCTTTTAGGAAACTGATGGAAAAGAAATGGAGAAATATTAAGATTTTTTTTTTCCCATTCCTCATCATGTGAGGTCAGGTTCATCAATTCTTAATGAAGCAAATAGATCATGAAAGAGCTTTGCATTTTCCTCTGTAACCTCAAAGACTCACACTGAATCTAACCAATTGCCTTCTCCAGAAGCAGACTACTAAATTTCTGGAAGTAAGTTTACAATGTAGGCTTGTTTGTTTCCCAAAGGTACACTTGCTTAAGTAGGGTGAGAAGAATCATGTGAAATGATAGAAAACTGAGAAACTGAAAATAAATTTGCTAAGACTCTTGTTCCAAGCCTGCAGATCAGCTAGAACCTAGCATTTTTCACTACAGTGGTTACAGAAAAGAGTAGGCAGTTACATGCTTTCAAAGTGTTGAACAAAATAACTCATGTTGGCTTTAACACTGATATTTGAGGTAAACTATCACAGGCACTTGAAGCTCAGCAAAGACTAGATTAATCCATCAGAAAGTAGCAGAAACTTACCCACATTAGGCTCCATGCCACTGCACTAGAATAACCACAGTACCAGAGCTAGCTAGTTTGGTAGCTCTATACTAGGCAGTAGACGTACCTTCGCCTTCAGCAATTCAAATAAGCGAGTCCATACTACAGCTGTTTGCATGGTTTAAGGTACTTTTCTGTCAGATTGAGAAGTAAAAGGACAAGAAACGCATAGGTGATCCAAAGGGCTTTGGACATTCTTTCTAGTAAGATGAATGCTGCAATTCTGCAGAATATTGAAAAAACTACAGAGATTCTTGAAAACTGGTCCATCTGACAATTTTGTGCTTGTAATTTTCTCATCTGACAACTGAAAAAAAAAAAAAAAATCACCTTCTGCATCCTATTCTGTGGAAAAATGAGGATAATTGCTTATTTTTGCAGGGAGGAGGGGACCAGTGTCTCATATTGTAGCTGCAGGAAAAATGCAGAAAGGGAGAGGAAATCTGTTTGCGCAATTACATTTTGCAGTCATGTCACAAAGCACTCATACGTGCCAACATGTTGACAGTTAATGTGTCCTCCTTAACTTTCAGTTCATGTTAAAAGAATCTATTATGTACTATTATATTTCACATTCCAAAAAAAGAACATATCTATCATATGATATGATCTGATGGAAAAACTGCTAGTAGGGAGTGACTCAAATAACCACACAAAGCTGACCTGAATATAAGAATGGAAAGCTTCTAAATGTTCTCATCTGGACTGGAGAAGTAGCACAAAAACCAAATACCATTTAGCCGTATTTCTAGATCAGAGCTACCTGAATCCAAAAGTTAGATAACACCAAGTCATGTTTCCGGTAAGCAACCTTAAATTCAGACCCAGTACAGGGCACAGCACATATATAAGCCACTAGAGTGCTAGATGTATATATTCAAAACCAGTAACATGTAAGTCACATTTCCAGCCTGATTCAAAACATCACACAAATCACTCGGTGCACTGGAATTTGGGGGCAGAGGGGGGTCCTAGAATGAGTCCCAATGGAAATACATTCCTTTCCCATCAAGACTGTGATTCCATGGGATAATACAATTTCGCATATAGTAAAAACCAGTGTTAGATACAATGCTCCTTAATAAAACAGGGTATTCTGTGCAGATGAGACTGGTTCATAATGCCATACTTCTCTGCTTTCTGTAAGACAAATAAAACTAAAGATACAAAGCAAAAAACAAGGTCTAAACATTGTTCAAATCCTAGATGCTGAAACAGAAAAGAAAGGTTTGCTGTAATTTGGCATTGGAGAATAGATGAGATAACAGGTCCATCAAGTAGTAGAAGATTAAAAAAAGACATCTGGAAGAGTTCAAGAAGGATCGTGCTATTTCAGAATTAGAAGGTTATCAGTCATCAGACACCACGGACCCCTTGAATGGGGCGCGTGGGGGTGGGAAGAATGCACTGTACTCTGTACTTGCTCCTGATCTAATGAAGGTTTTCCTCAAAATGGGCTTTTCATAAAATCTGACCTCCTAAAGCATTCGCCACACTTTGTTTTTACATACAAGTGATGCCATGCATTTCCAGAAGACTATTCACACAGCATAAGAGTTCACGGAGTTCAAAGTTGCTTCAGAAGATCAAAATAATTAAGTTCTTGCAGGATGAAACCCCCTGCATTAATCCTGTGTTAATGATACCAGCTATCTGAATGAGAAGACTCTCAGTTTCCATTAAATGTTCTGTCCTTCTCTACTCTGCTATCAGCTAGAAAGATGCTTTTCATATTAACATTTTACTGTCTGTTTAGAGAAGTTAAGAAAATGATTGTTAGTAATATATACACAGTTAAGGAAAACAACAAAACTGTGGTTGTAGATAATTAAAAATACAGTTACACTGACCTAAGACTCATTTCGCATAGGTCTCTCAACCAAATTATACCAAATGACTATATTATCCTGAGCTGGATTCAAACTAGTGACCTCTAATTAAAAGGTACTATATCCCGTCACTAAACCTCCAAGGCACATGCTTTCATTGGCCCAGTGCTAATTGTTACAGTGCTTTCTATCTTGATGCTTTCTGTCCTGGAAAAATCTGTCTCACTAATTTCATCTCAAACTAAGATTTTCAGCAGCCCTAACAGAAATGAGAAAAGTCTGTTACTTGTAATTCACATAAACAAGATTCTGTTTTACAAAGTCAGATGTCTGTTATTTCTTTTTTTTCTTAGCCAAAAGTACAAATAAACACATCAGCATAAGGAAAAAAAATTGTTTGACAGCAACACCCACTTTTTTAAAGCTATAAAGAGATTTTTAATGCATGACAGGTTTTATAAGAAGTATATTTCCATGAGATTACTCAAGGACCACAAGTCTCTTTCAAATGTATTAATCTTAAACTAATTAATACTTCTGTTTTACAGATGGGGAGATTGACATAACTGACATTTTCAAATTAGGTGTCCTACAGTCAGATGACTATATTCACATTGAGAACTGAAGGTACTCAGGATCTTTGAATGTTAAGACAATTGTTTTAGGAACCCATCCATTGGCTAGGCTAAGAATTATAGGAGCCCACTTTTGGAAATTGTGGTCTATATGACTAGTCCATGGATATCATAGGTACCTATGTGGCCAGATAACTTATTCTATCACCATTGCTAATCTTGCACTGAATATCTGTTGGGTTTTTATTTATACATTTATATACATCCACGTGAGAAGAATGGAACAAACAGGTAATTTTGCCATTTCCTATGAATTATATAAACTAGGCAGAAGTACTAGGTTTATGACATCTGAATTGTGTACCACAACACAATGCTTCTGCTATGCAGGCAGCTCTGCCCTTGCTTTATGCTATTTGTAAGTAGCCATGGCAGGCTACTCATCAGGAAGACTTTAGGAAGAAACGGGTATCTGTTCAGTAGTTTGATCGGTATCTGATTGTGAAGCTAATAGCTTCTTGGTCTGCAAGTCAGACTGAAAGGAAGGATATGGGCTTCTGATCTAATGAGGTTACCCATTAACTCATAATACTGGGCCTTGGAACATAGCTGTTATGCATACAGGTTAGCTAATCAGACCGTAGAACAAAAGCTACTCTCAGTTCAAGCATGAAGTCAAAGCTCAACTGATCAACTTCATACTAAATAAAAAACAAATCCTGGAGCTGAGCTGTTTCTCCACAAGCTTTGGGAAAATTTGAGTTTAAAGTAGGGAATCAGCAGACTACACTATTTTTCAGGCACAAACTCTCAGCACGGTAGAGAAAAACTCAAGTGTCTCTAGTCCATTAGATCCAGAAAAGCGTAAGACATGTTGGTAATGCAGCAGTTGCAGCCATTTAATTGTACAGCCCTAAATATTTTGGGCTGTTTCCAATCCTGTTTCTCTAACATGTACTATTGTAACATTCATGACCAAAGACAGTCTATTCTTTGAACTGCTCTTCTTGAGACATTTATTATAAAGAGAATATATCAATCAGTATCTTTACCTTATTGTTCCACAGAATAGTCCAGAAAATGCATATAACAGTGCTATCTTGAGATTAGAGTTTATTTGTTCTCTTTAAAGTCACAGCATCTTTTGCTAACATTCTCTTTCTCTTTAGAGAAAGAATAAAAACACAACATAAAACATCCACATATGCAACTGTCCACAGGTATCTGCATGATGTACATTATATATAAAGAAATTCTCTCTATAACTGTAATCTTTTGTTCTCTTATTCTCTCCCTTTCTGTTTGTTCAATTGAGAACTCAACATTTTTGCATGCTGAAGGAATAAAGAATTTCACAGTTACACATGGTAATCAATTGTGTGTTTCATTGCTCACCCATTCACTTACTGGTGCAAGAAACTCTGAAGGAATCCTTCCCCATGAAAGGGGGAACTGATCATCTAAATGATATAGAGCTTGCTTTCCCTCCTCAATCTTTTCTCTAAAACATCTACCAGCAAAATCTCCATAATCCAAAATTCCACTCCAAGTATGATATGCAAGCTGAAATCAGACACTGCTGCAACAGGTGGTCCTAGGTGTAGAATCAGTTCTTTGTACCATCTGAACAGAACACACACTAGAGCTGTATGGAAAAAAATAGCTGACAAGTGTTCATACAGTTAACTTAACTTGAAGCTCCATACTACATTTTCCACGTGCAAAAGAGCAGCACATACAGGCCTTTCAGTGTAGATAGTTTCTTTTAGGAGAAAAAAAAAATAGCAAGTTTTCTTCAGCAGGTACAGTACAGGTTAGATGCTGATCCATTTCTGCCCTCATAATATGCTGGTTCACTTCAGCAGTCATTAAACAACTAGGAACAAAGAGATAAAACTTGAGATAAAAACAAACACTAATCATTACAAAACTGAAATTGGACGAACTCATAATACAAAGCATCAGCTACATCTGCAGCAAGTCTGAAAGATCAGTTTTAAATTAGACAGCAAGCTTTAGCAACAGTTAGTCTAGAATGTGTTATATAAAAATTACACATTCATCTGTTTTTCAGACCCAAGTCAAAAAAGCATACTTTTTCAAAATAAACTTCTTTGGAGACATAAGTTGCTCAGAATTCAAAAGTGAAAACAAAGTTACTAAAGGAAGTCAGTCCCGTCTGGATTTAAAAAATGTCAAAGTAAAGAAGTGGTGTAGAATCACAAAAGCATAAACTGTTTCCCATGTCTTTGATACAAATACTTCCCAGTCCCAGAAGCGATATAAAGACACTTCAAACATGTTTAGAGATTGAAATGTCTAAGTCTTTGAATCGTTATCAAGAAAACAGCTATTATTCCAAAATTTGGTGAAGCAGATTATGCACACTGATGTTACATGTTATTCACTGTACTGGAGTTAATTTTGCCTTGCACTTACTTTCTTTGTGGTACTTACCTAGAGATTTAAACAGCCTTATTAGTAAAATACCTGAATATTGCTCCATGAGCAAGTTCTTTTTCAGTAAAAAAGGGATGCATTTCTAATGCCATTTCACACTTGAGCAATGAAAGTCTTGAGAGATTAAGGCAAAACTTCTCAAAAAGTGGATTCTGAACCAGAAAAGCTTTTCCTGCTATTTTTGGGGATACTAAGTAGCAGTACCCTTGCTGAAGCTTACAGTACTCTGCCATCTTTAACAGCAGTAGTGCTCAAGATGTCCTAAGACACTCAAAACGAAATCCACTTGATAAGTAAAATCGACAACGGAAACCTCTTTACAAAATGCTAGATTTTCAGAATTTTACGTGAGGTTAACTGCAGAACCCTTCCTCTCTGCCCAGCAATTTCCTGATTCCCTTAACTATGTGAATGCTCGCAAAACCATCGCCAAGGCACCCTTTCCCTGCCTCGGCT
>NW_009608231.1:0-16361 GCF_000690535.1 Cariama cristata
CTCCCGCAGCCCAGTTTCCTCGGCTGCCAACTGCTCCACATTAATTGACTTCATTACCATCAACTGGGTGAGTATTAGTGCAACCAGGGTTCACAGATTAGCCCAGCTGAAAACCACCACAGTTATTTCAATCCCTTGCTAAATATAGCATTTGACTAAGCAACCCAGCGATGTGTTTTCCAGCATCAGCCTATTCTTATCTGTTCCGGTGGCCTCTCTCAGGCTGATGGAGCCGACAGCTCCTCCCCAGCTCTGTGTTAGATGCATGAGATGTATCGGTGGCCTTCACACTGCAATAATGTGATTAAAAGCAGTGCAGGGTAATGAGCTCGCCAGGATGAGCTCTGTGTCGCAGGGCTTGTTTTCTCCCTCCCATCTGCTCCACTCCATCCCTTCTCCTTCGCTGTGCTGGGACGTCTCCCGGTTGGAAAAAGGACACAGAAAGAGATGATGGGAGAAGCTGCACACGATGGCTGAGCGCCGGGGCTGCCATCAGCTGTGCCGGGTGGGAAGGGAAGGACATGGGCAGTGGCAGCTCCCAGCCCCAGCTCCACGGCAGCCGTCGGGGAGATGCCGTGTCTCACACCATCACCCCCTCCCCTCACCAAACCTACCCAGAGGGGATCTGGAGCAGCGGCAGCAGGGTCTGCCCTACCTCCCATCCCCTTTACCGCTGCCACGGTGAGGGGAAGGCAGAGCAGAGATGGGGAGCTGGACAACAGCCAGGTGCCGAAGTGGCCATTGCAGTCCTGTTCCCTTGGAGCATCCCCCTCCCTTGGCTCTCCCTTCTCCTTCCCCCTGCACATGCCTCACGCCAGGGATTGTTTTTCCTTCCCTGCTCCCTGTCACAGCAGGGATGCACCAGCCCTCCATGGCAGAGCCCGAGGGTCAGAGAAACAGCCCCTGAGGCGATCACAGCCTCCCACCCTGCGGTTTGATACACCGCATAGCCAGCGGAGGATTATTCCAGCTGAAAGTCTTTGACTGATGAGTAATAGCAACGCTCCCCTCTGCTCGCCTTCGAGGAATAGCTGTGCTCTTGCCAAATCCAGCTTATTCCACTGCAGCAGCCGATGGCCGGGCCAGTGAATGCCACCATGGCGGGGAGAAAGCGGCACGAGCCTTTGTGGCCACAGGAGAGCTGCGAACGTGGTTTCCACCAGCACAGCCAGCCTGGACCACCTGCGGCGTCTTGTCCAGCTGCAAAGCCCAGTGGCCTTGCCCCTGGGTCAGAGCATCGCCATCCCGGGCAGCCCCTCCTGCAGCAGAAGTGGAGATCTGCAGAAAACCGATGGGCTTTTTGGGGTACTGACCTGCGGACACGGGCATATGCTGCTCTGCTGTCTACTGAGCTGTCCCAGGGCTCTCAGAAAGGGTCCTTCCCAAATTTGGCTTGATAAAGGTTAGAGGAAAAGGTCACCAACTCTTCCATGTTACTAAGAATTGCGGTGTTGGAGTCAAGCTTAGACTACTTTTTGATATTGTTATTTCACTGTCAGGCCCCAACAATTTTATTCCATGGAGCTGGGAAAGAAGCTCACCTTGACTGACTTGAATGCCAAGAGGCCAGTTAGACAACCCGTTTGGATCGCCTGGCTAGGACTCCAGAATAAAGCCCCCCAGCTTTGGCATCCAGCCAAAGCACCCATGGCCAGCAGCTCCCGGCAAAGCCCAGCTCCAGAGCATCTCAGTACCCGCATCCCTGTGCGGCTGTAGCCATGAGCCAGGCTCCTCCAGCTCATCCCTGTCCCCTGCCCATCTTCTACCACCTCCAAAATTAGGGCAGCTGCTGCGGCAGGAAGCACCTTCTGTATTTTCGGAGCTTAAAAAAACCCTTTTCGAATGGCAAGAATGTTTCTAAGTTAAAGGACTTAAACTATTTTGCAATCAAGGAAGCATATTTCCAAACGAGCTCGATTGTGAGAGCCTGGGTGCTGTGTGGGCTGTGTGAAGGGGCTGCTAAAAAAGGGTACACAGCTGTCCAAAATTTGGAAATCGGTGCTTTTGCAGAATATATATAGACATCCCTCCCCACTCAACATATTTCCTTCCAGCTCATGAGATTAAAAAAAAAACATTTTAAAAAATCAGTAGGATATTGAGGAGAGCACTTTGATGCTTTTGGCTTGTCTAAAAGCCATGCGACCAATTCCCAGGGCTGTGAGTGAGCATCCATCGCCCTGGGAATGGCCTGCTGCACATCAGTGTCACTGCCACGCCTCTGCAATAGCATAGACATCCAGCAATAAACCAGCTGCCATCAGGAATGGGAAGCGGAGACGCCAGCTCCCAGCATGACAATGGTGGTGGGGATGAATGCAAGCAGGTTTGCCTCAAGATGGTGGGGAGATGAGATATGGAGGCCAACTACCCCTAGGTGGGACATGGGACATCCTCTGCATTAGTATTTGAAGAAGAGAAAACTAGTTTTGGGGCCAGACTTGACCACCAGAAATGCCCATCCTCACTCCAACTCAACAGGTTCATCCACCATCTTCTGCACTAGGTCACCCCTCAGCACTTTGGCTCAGTTAAAGTACACCCTTGATTTCACATGGTTGCCACCACTGCGCAGCACCTCTGATACTCATTTATCTCCGATGTTACTTCCAGTCTGGATGTGCTCCTTTTTTTTTCCTGGCTGTTGGCTGCCACCCTTCATCTTCTGCTACCTTGACCATTACCCGATGTCCCCTTCTGCAGTGGGCAGGTGGAGATAAAGCTGCCCCTGGCCTGGGATGACTCAAGATGGAGCATCTTTTCAAAGAAGCGGGAGAAACAACACATCCAGTCTGGGCACCTGAAGGTGCCATCGCGGGAGGAAACGCATGAGCGCAGTGCTGCGTACTTAAGAAAAAAGAAAATCACAAAGAGTAAGAAAAATAGGAGGAACAAGAGAGCAAGTCTCAGATGCTGAAAGCGCTTTTCGTTTTCCTTTTCACTGAGCCTTACTATTTCTCTCTGTTTTATCTTGGAGAAAGAGCTAAATTAACTACCAGCTCAGTTCCGAGAGACTGGATCCAAATGGATGAAGAATTAAGAAGATTTTCTGTTCACAGTAAAATCCAGCCAACGGTATTAAAGCAGCAGAGGGTTTGGTCTGGTTTTCAAAGATTAGCTATGGCTGTCCCAAGGAAGACAAGCTCCGATTTTCCCATTTTGCTCCAACGTGACGTTTATAAAACTGTCTGGATCATTTACAGTCATTACAGACCAGACTGAGGGCTCTTGCCCTCCACTGTCTCCCGGCTTCCTGTCCCCTCTCGCCCACACACGGACCAGTTGCTCCCAGTGCACCCTCCCCGAGGACCCTGCCGGGTTCCTTCTCCGGCACTGCCAGGGATGCACCCACTGAGAAACCGCATCTTCTCAGCAAGCCCTGCCACTAACATCACGCCACAGCTCTGCATCCAGCACTAAAACCCACCAGCACGGAGGCAGGAGTCTATTTTTCCCCTACTGATAAAGAAGTAATATATTGTTCATTTTTGTTTGAATCGATCTGGCCATGCATTGTAATTTACTCCGTGATGTAGTACTCCTTAACAAGATTTATCAGCCTGCCAGCCAGCCTTATCTTTAACAGTCCTCATTATCGGGATGTATTTTTCAGCCAAGGTTAACAGCAGCAGGAGGATCTCCGAACACCGGCTGCATGATAATAATCCTGCAATAACGCCCAGGAGACGTACGTCGGGTCCAGCGGAGCCTGTACCCTGGTCACCACGGGTCCTGACTCCCTTTGGTGCACCAGTGTGGTGTAGGTGCAAGGTGTTTCTCGTGGCCACGCTATTTCACACATACGTTTGATGCAATAACTGTGTGTCTCCAGGAACCATTTGAAAATGTACATGGAAGATTTCAAGTTTGCAGCAAAATAATGCTTGCCAAGAGAAAGCTGGCCAAACTTTGCAGAAAACAAATATAAAATTCTATTCGTTTTTTCCAACAGAATGGAAGAAAATCCAAGAAAAGCCAAGTTTATCAGAGAAGTCTTATTTAATCAAAACCTTGGTTTTTCATAGGCACTAGTGTTGACTAAAATATCCAGCCATCCAACTAGTAATTTTCTGCATCTGATAAAAGCAGATTCAAGCTGTCTGATTGCTCTCTTTTAAATTGCAAAGAGCCCCAAGTGTCTATCAGGCAGCAGCCACTCGCTTCCAAACTAGAAGAAAATCTGCATCTTCAGGAGCTTCAGCTTCTTTCCCATCATTAGCTGTTCAGCCCCCAGTCCCCTCACCCCCAACCCAGTCTAGCAGCAGCAAATGGGCTTTGAACCTATTTCATGATCACGATGGATCATCTTCAAAGCATGTTGGGGAACCATCAGTTGTACGGCTTGGAAGCTGAGGACATCACAAACCAATGTCCTGCAGTACCTGCAGAGTCATAGAATGCTTTCAAAACTTTAAAAATAATTACAATATTTTCCCATGCCTGTTGGGTACATGCACCACTGGAGGAGACATCTGCTAACAGATGTCCTCAGCTCTCCCAGGCCCTGCCAGAAAGCAGGAGGTCACCTCTGAGCTTTCCTGGCTGTTTAGCACTTGGAAAATAGGGCACCAAAGGCCAAGGGCTTCACCTTTGGGTGCTGAGCAGCCAGTGCTGTGCAGACACATGCAGACATCTTAGGGTAACCCGTGACACCCCCCCCCTCCCCCCGATATCAGCCCTTTGTCTTCCTCTCTTTCTCCATCCTGCTCTGTTTCTGTTTCTATGACTCCCTCCAGGATTTTGCCCTGAAATACATGTATTCCTAGAGAACTGGAAGCTTTGGTTTCTGTGGGCAATGCTGTTTGACCCCACTAAATGACTGCTGCTTCAAAAAAGCCCGTATACCCTGTTCCAGGCTTCAAGATTGTGACTCCTGATTTCAGCACCAGAAATATTTTAATTAAATGAACTACCTTTATGGAATAAATCAAGTGATAAGCTTGAAAAATTAACTCTCATAATCTTTCATGCTTCTGTGCAGGTCAATAAACCATTACAGTAAAAGGCTGGGAAACGTTCTAGAAACACGGGTTGTTACAAGGCAGATGGATGAGCCATTTTACTCCCCAAATTATACACAGCAGCATCTTGCCATGCGTGTGCCTTGCACAGCCTCTCCCATCCCCTTGCCTGCTGCCCACAGCAAAGCTGGAGCAGCACGGCCAGCGTCTCCCACCCACTCGGCTCCAGCTCCCAGCCATCCTTGTCGGCAGAGCATCTCCCTGTCCTCACCGGCTGTGCCCATCTTGCGTGATCCCTGACTCCACCAAAATGCCTACAATCTGGGCCATAAGGGCACGTCTGAGGAACCCACGAGTTGCTTAGAAAGGGGGTACGTGTCTTGGTGGGTCTGATATAATTTTCATCATCTTCAAGACTTATTTTAAAACTTAAGCTTATTTTCAAAACCCTCTTATTTTAACTTAAACTTATTTTAAAACTAGCTGAGAGCCCCCCAGCTGCCACGCGGTGATCTGATGGTGACCCCATGAGGGCTGTTCCCACCAGCGGTGCCAGGTCTCTCTGCAGCTGGCAGGGAGGAACTGGCTACAGGCGCTGGGGTGGAAGAGCTGAGATTTTCCATCTCAATAGCAAATATAGCAAGAATGAAGCTAAGAAGTCAAAACAAGATGAAATAGTGAAGTCCACATAAAATGGTTGCTTTAAAAAAAAAAAAAATTAAAAATCCCACAAACATTTACTCAGTTTAAAATGCATCTGTGAAGGCATTTCCTTCCTTCCCCAGCTGCCCTTTTTGCAAAGACAGACAGATGCCTGTCAGACCTCTCAGCTCCCTGAAGCCACAGGAGGAACCACCTCATATAAACCCTTTAAGTAACTGAAGAAGTTCCACTTTAAGACTAGTTTGAGGCCACCGCAGAAACCCGCTCCTCTGAAGGCTGGCAATACTCATCTGACTTCCAGCCTGAAGAAAAACCCAGATTTTTAAAAAACATTGCAGCCTAGCTCTAGTTTGCTCTTCTTTTCCCGATGTCCTATTTGCTCTTGGCAAACAGATGACTGTTGGTCATACTTAACAGCTCCAAGTAAATCAGGAAATTATGTAAAGATGGGAATTTCACAGCTCCTCTGCAGACGGCGAGCCCTTTTGGTGCAGCGCGGGTGTTCGTTCCCAGCAGCAAGTAGGATCCGCAGCCCCCTCGCCCGGGAGCGCCGGGCTGGCTCTCAGCCTCACTCATCCCAGGCGGTCCAGCTCCAGAGCCTGGATGCAGCCCTGGCTAGGACAGAGCCATGGGCAAACCCACAGCGCAGGTCCCTATCCTTAGACCCATATTCACACTTTCAGGGGTTAGTCCCAACCCAATACCTCATTTCTTTGCCAGACTAGGGTGGTTTTTGAGAATTGGTTTTTGAGAATTTGGTTCTCCAAGTCCACCAAAGCCCACTGAAATCAATGCTTTTCGGCTTCAACAGGCTTAGGAGCCAGGTGCTCTTTGTGCTCCAAACAGTTAAAAATATTCTAACCAAAAAAATAAAAAAAAACCCTCGTGTCAGAGAGCAGAGACTGCCTGCTAGTTCTCTCTCAGTCACGGCACAAATAATGGCCAAAAGTTTCTAGCCGTGGCACAGGAAAACACAAAGCATTCAGAGATACCATCTGAAGATCCCAAAGCCGATCTCTAAATTTAAAAAGCCCTCTTATCCCTGCCAAAGGTGTCTCCATTTTCCCCAATTCCTCCCTCTGGGTTCCAGTGTTTTGTTGTACTCTTTGCTTGAAGTAACCCAGGGCCATGAGGTCTCTGGGCTAACATGTTCTCCCCACTTCCCAATCTCACCTTTCTTCTTGGTTTTGTGTTGTCAGAAATGTAAAAGCCGATGCAGGACCTTGCTCTGCCTTGCTACTTCTGTTGCCGGGCACCAAGAGACTCCCATCCCACCCCGTCCTGGGCATTTGCTTCATCAGGTACAAAGAGGCTGTCAGAAAATCTGCCTTCAAGACTTTTCATCATGCCAAATAAGACGGTGGTGAAGGTGGTCCTGTGTCCATTCCCCTACGGTGACTCCTCCACGAGGAGAGCACAGGAGAGAGCATCAAGGAATGAGAGAGGCATGAAAGACTTGGGCTGTTCTCCACAGACTTAAGGTCTCTTAATGTAGGGTTCATTTCACTTAACCGTCTAAAATTTGGGCAGCCGGTCTCAGCAAGTCATCATCTGCCCAAGGTGTGACACGAGCATCTCCAGGATGAGAAGCCAAGGCTCTTGCAAGGAGTCATCCTTGGTGGGAACCACTCTCTCCATCAGCGCGGAGAGATAAACCTGAAACCGGAGGGGACAAACCCTACCCTCAATGGCAGCATCTTCCTCTAGGCCATGGCAGAAGACACACAGTGGACGGTCCCCACGTGCCGAGCCGTCACGCCGAACCGGCGCTGGGGCAGCCTGGGGCTCCCAAGCACAGCACACCTCATCCGCAGCACGCTGCCTTATTTTAGCAGGCAGAGCAGATGGCGGTGGGAAGATAAGGAGGCAAAGCAGAAGCAAAGAGAAGGCTTTTGAAATAAAGCCCCGTGCTCTGCCAAGGGGGTTTGGTGCATTTTGATGGCAGTAGCCAGGATGAGCTTTGAGGCAGCTCAAGGGTTTGCTGGTGGGGGACCTGCAGCCGCAGAGAGCAGAGATGGAGAGAAGCCTGCCCTGGTTCCCAAATACTGCTTGGCAGGGACAGCTGGCATTGGCTCAGCACGGCCTCAGTGAGGCACAAACAGAACTGAAATAATCCCCAGCAAAGGGAGGCAGAGCCCTCATAGAGGCTTTCAGCCCTGGCGAGAAGCTGCCTCGGCTGCACACCCTCCTGCCCATGGGGCTGGGGGGGGCCGGGATGGAGCTCCCTCAGCTCTGGCGAGAAGCTGCCTCGGCTGCACCACCTCCTGCCCATGGGGCTGGGGAGAGCTGGGATCGCGCTCCTTGCCCCGATGCCGCCATGGGGTTCTGCATGGCTGAGCCTGAACGTCTCTCAGGGCTGCTGCCCAGGATCTTCCCTGCCAGAAACACAGGGGATGCTCTGGAGAGCACCCTGGTTCTTCCTCCTCTCTGAGGCCCTGCAGAGCTGGGGACCACGACAGCAGCACGCAGGGATCGGTCCAGCAGCAGTAGTCCTGAGCTAGACTCCAAACACCAAAGGAGGACTCCAGAGTATGTTGGAGAAGATGGTTTATCCCCCACCTGTCCTGTGATACCTCCCAGCACAGCTCCGTGCCCAGCGCTGGGTCGGCAGCACAGCCTCCTTGCACCCCAGAGACCGTACCCCACCATCATGGCTACCAGGATGCTCGAAGAGACGGTGCCAAAGGCTTTGCAAGGCAGACGCCATCCAGGTGGGACCTGATGAGAGCCGTGAAGCCTGAGCCTCCCTGCTGTCCCCTTTGCCCAGTTCCACATTCACTGTGACGGGCAGGATAAAGCACCGCGGGGCAGGGCAGAGGAGCCCGCAGTAACCACAGCCGCGTCCTCCCAGGTCTCTGCCTCCACCTTGCCCTCCAACACAGAAAATAGAACTCCAGCAGCTGCGCCTTTAAAATTGTTTCTCTTCCAAATGCCCTGGAAAGTTGTTTAAGTTGCAAAGTATTACCTGGGGCTTTCGCATCAGGTTCTTAATTAGCTGAAACGATTTGCTTTGTTGGGGAATCATTTCCAGGAGCTCCTAAACAGCTTTTAATATCAGCTCTAGGAACAGCCTCAGAAGGGAAAAGCATTTCTTCTGGGCGGCGAGTCGAGCATGGGGCTACACCTCTGTGATCCCCAGCCAATTTCTTTCTGCTACCCAAAGAAGTTGGGCGATTTTCAACAGTAAGTTTCAGATTCCCTTTCGCCGGTGCAGGAGGCTCCCCAGGCTGAGCTTTGCAAGCTGCCCTTGCCCTTGGTGCCCAAAGTGCAGGCAGGGAGACATTTTGTTCTTGGCTCCCCAGCATCACCCTCGCCAGGAATTTCAGGTCCCCGCTGCAGGCAGGCGCTCGCAGGGGAAAAGTTGCCCACGTTTGGCTGGGATTGCACCAGAAAGAGCAGGCAACTTCGGATCACACCAGGAATATAAACCAACCACCGCTTAGTTTGCAAACCATCTTTTACCTACCCCAAAGGAGGACTTTTTGACACAGAGAGGTGATAGCATTCCCTTTAACGAGCTGCTTACTTGTAATTGTTCATTTTGCATACTTTCTAGAAGATCTTGCTTCTCTAGGCGCCATTTCAAGCAACATATTTAGAAAGTCTTGGCGAAGTACAAAATAATAAATAACTTTGGATGTCCTCTTCCGAGAGCACAGGCACATCAGCTCCGGCTCACAGGAGCGAAGCAGCCTTCCGAGGGTACGGCAAAGCCATGGCTATGCTCCCTCTTTAAATTTTCATTTTGTGTCCCATTTCTCATCCAGTTTCTTATGCCTGGCTGGGATCGCCTTTAAAATTTGGGGGATTTTAAATTAAAATTAATAGGGCGGCAGAGCAGCCACATCAATGCCACTTGCAGGCAGCACCCCCCATTGTCACCCCCTGATGCTGGAGGTGATCAGCCCTGAGCAGATGCGTGGGGGGGCACAGGACAGGGCAAGGTGCTGGCATTCCCTCTGTGCCCATGCCGGGAGATGGAGACATTTCCCAGCTACAGCCAGATCTAACCGAATTAGAGAGAAAATGATGATGGGATAAAATCAAGGAACTCCAGAAAATTTATTCTAGCAAATTATCAAATAACTCTACAGATAATTTGGATGTGACAAAGCCTTGAATATGCTGTTTCACCAACAAATGGCCTGCGATGCATCAAACACCAAAGGAGGACGTTACCCAAATGTACCTATGTTAGCGTATTATATAGCTAGCAAGCCTAAGAGGAGCCAAACGGGAATGGCAGAAGCTGTCCCCAGAGTGCTTGTTTTCTGCTCTTTGGTGCTGGCATTTGCACAACAGAAAAATTTTTTAGAGAGAAACACAGTTTGTATTAGAGCAATCAATATCCTTAGAAAGCAGGCGAGCCTCTGGAGGCACAGGAGCCTTCCCCAGCCCGGCCCTTTTCTCTGCTTTGTAAGCTCCCTAAGGGACATTTCCTAAAAATTCCCCATATTCTCAGGGAACAATCGCACCTTTGATGGAGTGTTGTATCCCCCGTGGCTTTTAAATATCGCCTACGCGATCAGCCCCTTCTCCAACATACCCTGGGTTAACCTCATTGATTTATAGTTCGGGCCAGAGCAGGGGCAGGGCAAGGGTACGGGAAGGAACAGCATCTGCCTGTCCCCACAGAGCCCCATTTTGGCCCTGGGGGAGGTGGGATGTGCCCCTTGCCCGGGGAGCAGCCGTGCCAAGGGGGCCATTGCAGGCCCCAGCAACGCGGCTCAGCACCCAGCCCAGCTCCTGGCGGAGCTTCCCAAGCTCAGGTAGGACGGACAGTGGGGCCAGGGAGCACCCCCTTTCCCAAACACTGCAGTACAATTGTTACCACCATTTTGGGGGTCAGATCCTGCGGTGCCAGAAATAACAGGTAGCAAAGGCAGAGGTGAAAGGGGAGATGGGGACTCCCCCTCGCTCCAAACACGGGTACTGGCTCACGTGTCACCGAGCACTTCAACACACAGCAGCCCAAGCGCCGGACAAGCCTTTCCATGGGAGCAGAAACAGGATAAAAATCAAAGACGGAAAAAGGGTACAATCATTGCAAGATCAAGCATAAGCATCTACGTTAATGCCTCGGCTTGTAATCACAATCACTTACGTTAATAATTGCACCTCCTAGCTAATCCCTCCTACAGTTCGATTATTGGAAAGGAGCTGGTTTACAGCCTTATGTGAAAAATGAGACTTAGGGAAGCATCGGGCTTTATAAGAAATCCTGCATCAGCACCAAGGAAGCTGCAGCATGGCTTTCAATCCGCCCAACAGAGTGGCTGCTGCTAGGCACATCTTGTAGCAAAAAAAAAAAAAAAAGAGACATGTAGGAAAACGAAGCTGTTTCAGTTCAAATAGCAGGGGCAGAGATGATGTTCGACACTGAACAGGTTTGCTGAAAGCTGGGAAACGAATGGGGAGTGGGAAATGCAGGGTCATGGCTTTCCCTCTTCTGCTCTGTGAATAAAGTGCACGCCGAGGAAGCCGGGGTCCATAAGATCGAGGAACCTGGATGCCACGATGGCAGGCGTGCAAAGGCTTTTAAGCAGGTGAAGAGGCAGAGGAACCCCCTGGGGAGGCCATCATGCCTGTAAAGGTTTGCTACGCAACCCCTCTGCATGCCAGGATGCGGGTCCCTGCGACCCATCTCAAGAACTTCCTTTGGGAGAGCAGAAAGTAAGTATAAATAAATAATAAAAATAAAAACATTTCTAGAGTGTGGGGTTTTGCCAGCCAGCACCTGCCCTGGGGTGCCACATGTGCACCTGCCTTCTGTGAGGATCTCACACCTCCAGAAATTAAACCATCCCTGGAAACATCTCCCTCTCAAGTTAAGTGGCAAATGTCAACCCAAAAGGCGTTTAATCATGTGTTTCCAGCCAGTTCTTGACCCCTATGTCTGAAAAAATCATTCAAAAGGTGGCTGCGTGGTGGCCACAGGCCACACTAATAGGTCTGCCACCGAGACTGAAAATCAGCCTGGATAATATAAGAATGAAACATTGCTCAAAATCTTCATTCAGAGACCAGCACAGGCTCAGAGCCTTGGTGTGCTTCAAAGAAAGAGCTTGCTTTCATTTTCTATTTCACTTTTGCATTTTATTTTTACTGCAGGCTGGTACCATCCACCTTCCCCAGCTCACCAGCCCAGCAACTAGGCCAGGAGGAGGAGGAGGAGGCAGCAGCCAGCCACTTGGTGCCCCTCCACCCCAGTCCCCATTCAGCTTTTTGGCTTTTAACATGCCCTGGCTCACGTCGCTTGCTCCTTGCTGCCGCCTGAATCGCCTGGCAAGAGGATCACGGCGTGCAGGGCACATCCCACCAGAGCTCTGCTGAGCCCCAGGCCCTGCAGCAGTGCAGAACCCCAATTCCCCTGACAATATTAATTATACAAGGCTTCCCTGTCAAGTGGGGAGAAAGGTCCCGTTTCACCGTAGACCCAAGTTTACGCTGTGATGCAGGGAGACTCAAGGAGAGGGATGGTGATGGTGAGGGCTCAGCTTTTCATCCCGCACGTCCTGGCAGCACCACTGCCCTGCCGGGATCAGGCTGTGTCCCATCAGCAAAGCCCCACAGCCATTTAATGGAGAAAGAAGGCAAACATCGAGCTGGCTGACTCCCAAGCGTTCACTTGTAACCACACTAATAATGTCATTTCTTCGCACAGATTTTCTTCCCATGCCCAGCGGCGTTTTCTCCAAGACTCAATGTACTTCTCAGGGGATGGGACCTTATAGTCCTCACCTCGCATGCCTCTCCCCAACACACACAGAGCTAGGAAAATGGGGCATCCCAACACGTGGCAAGGACTGAATGCTGAACTACGTGGTATGTGAAACATTATGAAACCAGGGTGACACACTGCAGTGGTTGAGTTGTAGATACCATAAAAGTGTCTTTCAGGTCCTGTTGGCCCTTGGAGAAGGACACAACCTTCACTGACATGCACGTGGCTGATGAAGGTTTGGGCTTTCTTCACAGCACAGTATCAATGTGCCTCCAGCACCAGGAGGCTGCTCTGCCCACGTGGGCTTGCCCTGCCCTTGGGCTTTACCAACAACGGTTTCAACGTGGGAGTCAACACAAGAGCCTGGCCTGAGCTAGCGATGCCTGTCCTCAACACATACACATCCAGCTGGTAATTCCATCAGCAGCATCACCGTTGACTTCTTCCCCAACACACCTACACACTTCACTATCAGCAGCCCCTCTCCTCACTCTAATTTTATTCCATGGACCTTTACAGATGCTAAAGACCATGGGATACAACTGCAAAATGCCGCCAGGTTCACTAGGAGAAACGATGGTGCTTTGGAAGGTGGATCAACACCAAGAAAGTCAGTCTGAGATGCTCCCATCACAGCTGGAAAACTGAGCATCTCCACTGCAGCCTAGCCCTAAAGCTGCCTCCCCCTCAACCCACTCAGAAATCCAGTGTTACAAAGCCAATTAAATGCTCGATTAAGTGTCCCAACATGTTCCTAAATAAAGTACTAACATAGTATGTTATTAAAAAAAGAAAAAAAAAAAAAAAAAGAAAGAAGAAAGCTTCAGGTTGTATAATGGCCTGCGAGCACATCAGGATAATCTGTGCCTCCTCCCAGGGGATGGAAACAGGAGCTGAACAGCCACATCCCCTCGCCATCTCCAACAAAAAGAGCTGTTTCTCTCTCTGCCCACCGCACCTTCAGACCAAGACTGATTTACATGGTCCCACCAGCCTCACTGTCAGCTGCTGGTACCTGCCCAGGGACCGCACACCTCCACCATCAGTCCCCCACGGTGCTCCAAAGGTCCTCTCCAACCCAACCCCCTTCACAGACTTCTCATCTTCACAAGAGCAGTGTCCACCACAGACAGATGTTCTCCATCTCCACCAGCAGCCCCTGTTGCAGGCAGGGGGTAGGTCTCAGGACACAGGGGTCCACACACCCACCGAGCAGTCGAGATTTGAGGATCAGTGCTACCATGTCCTAAGAGCGCTCAACAAGACATCCCATCAAGCTGGGCATTACAGACATGATCACAGTGACACTGCCCCTAAAGCAGAAGTCCATAATCCTACGTAGCGTGTCTGGAGGCCATCGAACATCCCCAGCCCAGAGCCCTCTGATCCCACCACCACGTCTCCCAGGGCAGAGATGGTGATAACCTACCGATGTTGGGTGCCAGTCCCTACACTGGAGACAGCTCCTGAGCTTCTTTAGCCACTGATCATTTGATACAAGATGCAGCAGGAGCAAGAATGAAGGTCCAGGCTGTCCCCATCCTGCCGAGAGCCCCTATGCCTCCCCGATAACATCACACTCCTCCTCTTCCCCTGCTTTCCTCCAGCATCTCCCGCTTTTTGCTGCATCTGGCACACTTCTAGGAGGATGCCACAGGAATCTCTCACTTTGCTCCCATGACAGCTGTGTGCCTGAACAAGGTGTCCGCTGAGGTCTGCATCAACTCCCTGCGAGTGGGGCTCATCAGACGAGTTACAAGGACATCTCCTGGGCTGGTCCTCCAGTGGACGTCAGTGCCCACATCAGCCTCGAGGCACGGGGCTCCAGGGCTGCCCCACCAGCACAGCTGCTGGCTCTGATTTGAAGAGCAAAGGCATAAAATCCTGTGCTAGAACCAGATACACCTTTTGTGAATGAACTGGGTTTTTTTGCTCTCCAGCACTTATTTATAAAATCCTTTCCGATATCCATAAAAAACGATGGCCGCTTTAGCTTGTCCTGCTTCCTCTCTGTGCTTCTACTTTGCCTATTTTTGCCGCCTTCAACCTTTCATGTGTACAACAGTAACTCTTTTCAAAGCTTCTCAAGGTCAAGAAAGTCCCTAACAAGGCGCATCAGGGCAGTTATTGATCTTCTCTCAGACTTTCCCAGTGTGGCTCCGAACTGTGAAACCTCAGTAGGGAGATGGAAAGTTACTCAGGCCCTTCCCAGGTTGGTGAATTTTAATATTCACGGCACCCGACTTGTGAGAATATCAAATCCTCTCACAGTGATAGCCCTGCATGTCTGTCTCCATATCCCTGCTGCAAGGTCGCAGTCCCCTCCACCTACTTGAGGATGGCTTGAGCGGGTTTCTGAAGGATGAGTCTGTGCCACAAAAGTTTCACGGACAGAATACCATCACCCTTTAGAAGCAGATTTGCAACACCTGCCAAAAAAAGTGTCTGCTAGGAAAAGCAATCAAAGCTTAGTGGGGAACAGGAACTGGCATGAAGACCTGTTCATGCTATATGGGCAAAAAGCGTTTCTCTAAACTATTCCTTGGCACTTTCTAGGGAACACCATGATCAATACCACACAGATGAAGTTTCAGCATCAATTAAAGCAGAGCTAAATCCACGCTGCTGCCTAATGGGGCAATACCAGTCGCCCTTTGCATTCCCAGCTGGAATGGCAGCAGGAACCGGCAGAGCCTGCCTTCCGTCGGCTGTGGTCGTTGGCCCGGCTCAGTGGAGCCAGAGGAGCCCCCCCGGCTTCCCCGGGGCTTGCAGGCACTGCCTCGTGCCCACCCACACACATCGCTGCCTGATCCAACAGGTCATGGTCTGACTCTAACGGCAGCGAGCGATGCTGCTACAATTCACGGCAAGACGTCGGGTCTTGCAGGTTTGCCCACAGCATCCTCTTGGAGGATATTGGGCCGTGGGCCTTGTTCACCCCCGCTGGTTATTGGGAGCAGGCTGCAATGCCCAGGCAGCAGCTGGCACATGGGGGCTGTGGGACCAAGGCTGCGGTGTGGGCAGCCACCCAACCAACCCATGGCGAGGTTGGTGGCTCCGAGAGCTGGCACGGCAGCTGCCTGCACTCTTACAGGCTGCTGAGAAAGACATGTACAGTGCAGACTCAGCTATCACGTCTGCCCTGGTACCCACCTGACCTCCAGCACCACGGGCTAGCCCACAGCAGCAATACTGATGCCCCAAAAGCCAAAGGGCTCCCTGTTTTAAGCCCGAATCTTTGCACTGCCTGCTCCACGGCAAGCACTCGGGCTTTGCTCTTGACATATCCGCTGGCCTTCCCAGCACGACAGCTCAGGAGGACACCTTGGCACTGCTGGCCCAGCCAGCTTGCTAGCCCAGGAACACAGCAATACAACAGGCAGCAGCTCCAATTCCTAGGGCACAGCAAATATGCTCTGGAAAACCAGCCTGGCATTGAGGAAGCATCATTCACTTCAAATACATCTTCATTTAGAAGTGAGGAAGGCAGAAATCCCTTACCTCGCTCAGCCACCGTCACCCCTCTGAATATATAGTTTGGTTTTATGAACCATTGAAAACAATCTGCAGGCATGGGCAGTGGCTTCCTCCAAAGCATTAATCAGCAGGGTTCGCATATGGCTGACATTTGTCTGCTCGTAATATAATTGCATCTAAAGGAAGAAAGGAATCTGGAGCCCGGGGAGGGGGCGGGGGGGGAGTGGTGTCTGATTAAAGAAAGGAACAGCAGTTCTTAAGATAATTTTCTAAGTGGCCAGAAGCTGAGAGCAGGCTCAGCAAGGCAAAGCCCAGCATTTGGAGTAGTCCTAGAACCTCCAAAGCGATGACCAGCAGAAGACAAGAGTCTGCAGCAGATGCAGAGGTAACATCTAACGGGGTTCTGCAGAAAAACCAGCAGTGGGGTCCAGAGGGGTTGTGACAGCCATAGAAACATGGATTGCATGGGCTGGACACCCGCAGATGCTGTGCATCACCCATCTGACGGGACGTCACTCTTAACTCGGACTACTCTG
>NW_009608231.1:16423-71578 GCF_000690535.1 Cariama cristata
GCGGGGAGCCCAGCAGCAGGAGCTGGCTTAATTACAGTGGGTTAAGCAGCACAGAAAACTCCTGAGTCACAGCAAGCTGTTAATTACCAATCCGTAAAGGGATTTGAGGGCTCACGCCAGCGAAGCTGACTTCATCTCACGTTGTCATATGCAGCGCTCTCAGTTTGACTTAAGTTTATGTGACTGACCTGAATATTTATACCCCTGGGGCTGGGGTATTTTATAAAAATCATGATTTCTACAGGAAAATTTAGAGGAAACCCAGCAGTTGCTGCACTTTGTGGCCTGCATCTCTGACTACCTCTTCCTCCTGCAGGAAAAGCCCCTGCCCACCCTTCAGGATGGCACCTTGCTCCTCCTCCTGTCCCCAGACAGGGGACCTGGCCATCTCCTCATCCCACCAAGCCCTCGGGACCCTGCCAAGCTGTCATCGCAGGATGCCCGGTTTCAGGGAAAACAGGCTCAAAGGGGTGACTGACAACAGCTGCTCCCTGCTACATCAGGGGCTGTGGAGTGTGTCCGTCGCTACCCTTCGGCCCTCTGAGCCTGGTAGGAATAACAGGACCTGGATTCCTATGGAAAAACGACGCCTGCAAACTTTAAGTGCCTGTCCCCACTTGCCACCCACCCACCCACCCTGTCACCACATGCAGGCAGGCGGCTCTTCGGGAAGGTTTTTGTATGTAGAGCACCACATGGAGGAAGGACACGGGGCTCTCCGGGGTGGCGAGCTGCTGGATCCCCAACACGGGCACTGCCTGCGCTCGAGAGGGCAGGAGGCAGGTTTTCCTTAAGGCACCATTATCCTGCTTGTCCCCCTGGAAGGAGGCAGCTGGGCTGCCCAGGAGCCGTGCATGGCCCCAGACGCCAGACCGGGGCTGGGATTTCCACCCTGGGACAGCGCTGAGCTGGAGGCCCTCTCTTAACCCAGCTAATCCTCTTTGGCCAGGAGCGACCGACTAATTACATTCCCAGCGAGAGCACGGACCCTCGGGCAGGGGGCTGGGAGACACAGCTCCCACCTGCAGCGAGGGCAGGCGAGGCGGGAGCCCAACACTCCTTCCTCCTCGCTTTTTTCCTCTTCTACGAAATCTATGTGCTGACACCAAAAGAATTTTGGCACAAAACCTTTCCTCAGCCCTCCCTCTCTAACCCATCCTCTGGCTGCCGGCAGCGACACCCTGTTCTGCAGAAAGGCTGATCTCACGGCGTTTTTTCCATCTAATTGAACTCCCTTTTTTGGAGGCATTCCTCCCTGCAGCCAAGCTCAGGATCTGCTGCCGTTGCTTCTGCAAGTAGGGCAGGCTCAGCCCCATCCTCAGTGTCAGCATCTCAAACCCGAGCAGCATGGCATCGTATCCCAGGGAGCTGTTCTGCTCAGGCCCCAATTTTGCCCAGTGGGAGGTCTTGGAGCGTGATGGAAAGAGAGGTCCAGCGCTTTCCGGAAAGTATTTGATACGGTGATTCACAAGCTCTTTGCAAGAAATCCATCTGAATGGGCTTGTTTGTACCTGGCTGCAGATACAAGGGGAGCAGCAAAAAGGGAACATGGAGGACTCAAGCAAATGCTGCTCTTGTATTCTGTTGACTTGTGGTATCATGTCCAGGATAATGCATGTGATATGCATATAATGCATATAATAAGGAATCTAACAGCATTGACTGGTGCGACCAGCAAGGGAAATGCAGCAGGACGCCCACGACAACACAAGTGTTATAAAAAACAAGGATGCTTTTTATAATGCATAGGGAAAGCAAGAAAAACAAATGCAATTTTAGGATCTGGATGTGATGTGGCGAGTACCACAAATCAGTAAGAGGACCGTCCTGAGGGTAAGGCACCGGTTGGAGGTCATGGCCTGGCACCCAGGGATCAGCAGCAGTCTTCAATGAAACTTGTCACCGCTCGCGTTTCAGGCTGGTTAATTAGGCAAAGGGGCATCCTGCCATGCTTATTTAGTAACACAACATGCATAGTTCATCTGTTCCTTAATACAAAACCCCTGGAGTCAATTGAGGTCAATCAGGGTTACTGGAAAAGCATCATGCAAGCGCAGGGCAATCACACTGCAAGCCAGCTCTTGCCAGATCACTTGCTCCCTTAGCAGGCTCTGCCATAAACAGGCGGGATTTCTTAAATCCCCAGTGAAATGGCCCAGCACTCAGTCTTCCTGCAACAGAGACCTCTTTCCTGCCTGCATATCACCGGGCTGAGGCTGTAAGGAATTTGGGAGAGCCCCAAAGCACCAGCTCTGACTTGGTGGGAAGAGCTCATGGTGCTGTTCCCAGGAGCCAGCTCCTGGAGGAGGTGTGATGAGGTGGGAGGACGCTCCAGGCACCTGTACTTCTGGTAATTCACATAAACAACTTATTTAAAGCCAGGTAACATGTATCATGGCAAGCAAGCAAAAGAAGTGGAGGTAAAAAGTGGAGGTCAGGCACACTTTTAGGCTTCCTCTCTCTGCTAGCCATCCACAGCTTCCAGAGCCATGGGCCACCACAGCCCACACACTTCTCCTGGGATGCACTGCCAAAATGCCACACTCGCACCTGAACTCTTCAAGTGCCCTAGGTTCCCAGTCCTCACCATCATCTTTTGACCATGCCCACCAAGACCCAGGGCCAAAGGAAAGCGTTTTTGGTGGACTGTGTGGGAGCTCTGGGCTTGGAGGCACCACCCAGTTGCTCACAAGAAGGATGCTCTTGCAGCAACCTTCACCTGGACCGGACTACACAAGCACTCAGCCCATGGCAGTGGAAAGACAATGAGGGAAGTGCAAGTCACCCTTTTCTGTTGGTGGCTCGGCACCTACGCAACTCAGACAGGAAAACAAGCGCTTTTACTATTTTCTTCTCTTTTGCTAGGTTTGAGTGCACTTGGCTGAACGAAGCGCTGGGGCGGAGGCAGCTCCCTGGATACCTCCCCAGGCGGCTGCAGAGGGTGGGAGTGGACGACAGGGACCCGGAGCCTCCGGCTCCATCTTTAGATTAGGAGTGGGATGGGGATGAAAATACCACGGGTAAATAAGAACGCATCTTTCCAGAGAACTCAGAAGTTCTAGGGGGCTGCAGATAGGGGCAAAAGCCTTCCCTGCTTTCTGCATTTTGCTCTCAACTTTCTTCTCCCCATTTCATAATGGCGATCGTCAGACAGCAACACCTCCTGCACCCCTCCTGCTGCTGAGAGTAGCCCAGAGGTTTGAACAGTTGCTCCTCCCGATGTTGATGGTGTGTCCAGCTAGTTGGGACCTGTCATGTCCCACTGGTCACCCATCCCCACAGCACAAACACACACAGACATGCAAGAGGAGGTCTGGTTCCAGCAGTGTGCAACAGCCTAACATGGCCTCACCTCCACAGCAGGGGAGTACATCTCAGGGGTCTCCCTAAGCATGCAGGTCCTCCATCTCTCACTGTCCCCTTCCCAAAGATATGCTCTGGCCTCCAAGATCCACCTCAACCACTTGCGGGGACTATTCCTCAAGAGCTGTGATGAGTTTGGAAGCCAGCACATGCTAAAGCATCAGGGTTAGTGGGTGTTAGGATGTTCTTCACCCTCAGCATTATGTGTGATGCCACCAAGGAGCTGGGGTCCCCAGGGAAGCAGTGCTGCCAGTGTGCCCTGCAGCTCCCATTGGACTACTGGGGTCATCCAGCCCCCCAACAAGTACCAGTTTCAGTCCAAGTGATGCTTCCCACCGAGCTGCGACAGCCCGCACTGTTACGGGGAGAGCAGTCTCCCTCAGCCCAAGTTCACTACTGCCTCCTTGACAGGGGAGATGACCTAGTTAGCAAAAATACTTGTCCTCTAGCAAAAATACTTGCCCCAAAATACTACATCCTCATAGAATGTGAACGTTATTTTGGGGTTTTGCCTCTCCCAAGATGCCTACATGGTTTTGCTATGAAACTATAATCACATGCGGCCCACCGACAGCACCGTGATAAAGCCTCGACTGCTTGCAGTGACGATACAACTTCATTTGCAGAAAAGGCATTGTTAGCACCATTTTACTGCAAAACTCCATCCTCCCTCCAAAAACCAGGCCACCGTGGCCCATGCCCTCTCCCTCCCTGTGACTCATGCCATTTGAAGCTGGGGGTGAAGACTTTGCCCAGGCTCCAGCGGCACATACAGAGGGTGCTGCCCATCTCACCGCAGCTCCCGCTCCTCGGCACGTACCAGACCCGGGCTCAAGTCTCTTCATTAGTTTCCGTACAACTTCCAAGGGCAGCTTACAGTTAAGGTCCTAATTCATACAGCAATTAATGGATCAAGCCTCACTACTTCAAAGAGCGAGTTTTGGTATTTGTGTGAATCTCGGGGCGTGGGACAAGCTCATGTGAGCTGCAGGCAAAAAGAGGATCAGACCACAGAGCAATTTTCTCAGATGCAAACCTAAAGCCCAATTGCGTTAACAGATCTCGCAATGTTTTTCTTTCCTCAGAAAGTTTTTGTTAAGAACATTCACAGCTCAAGTGTTGCATTTCTTCCTCAACTCTTAAAAAATAAATCCCATAAACCAAGCCATCCACTCCAAGTTGGATAATGAGTCTGCATTGGGACCCAAGGGGAAACAAAACCCAAGACACCACAAAGCCCAGCTGGGACCTCGCTGTGGGTCTTCACTCGACATGAAGGCATGCGGATATCGCAGTGATAAGCAGCAGCAAGAAACCCTAAGATGGACATACGTGTAAGGGGTGAGTTTGCCAAGGGTATCTGAAGGTGTTTACTCAAGAGCTGAGGGAGCCAAGACAGAGTCCAGCCTTCAAAATCTGAAATTTACTCCCAGGTGCCAGGTAGTGACCCTGGAGACAAGCGCCAGGGAGAAGTCACCTTTTTGTGAGACCTGCAGAGAGCACCACGTTATCAGGTACAACCCAATCACAAAATAATTCTCTAACTAATTAACAGGCGGGTGCCAAGGGGAGCACGGTAAAGTCATTTCACCAACACATGAGCTTTCTGAAGCCTGGAAACACATGGTTGCCCAAGGGCATGCCAACTTCAGCCCTACCCAATGGACTAAACACCTGGACACCTTCTTTTCTCACCCAAGCCCTTAGGGTAGAAAGGAGGCAGTGGCAGGAGAAACAAGCAGAGCGTTTCGGTTGAAGAGGGCATTATGTACAAGGAGGTGCCCACGCGCTGCCGGGAGAGCGGGTCTCCTCCACCGTGAATGTGGCTGTGAACAGCAGTAGCATCAGGAAGAGGAGAAAATTACTGGGTGTAATTAAAACTGCAGGGAGGAGCTAGGCACATAAAATGTAATTATCCACCATGGAACAGAGCCAAGATTAGCAATCCTGCTTCTGGTCATTTAAAGTTCCCATTAACTTTTCCATGTGCTGATGATATCGGTTTTGTGTCTTGCTGGCTGTGAGATGCAGCACTTCCAGAAGAAAGCCCCAAGCCTCCTCTCCTAAGGGTCTCGAATCATCTGTAGAGGAGGGGGTGAGGGTCTAGACTTTAACAGAGGCCTTATCCAAGGGTCTGGAAGATCTCCCTCCCTCGCTACCAAGGTAGAAGGGGTAGGGGGATGCTCCAGCTGAGTCCCAGTTGCACCACTCTCCTCTCCAGGCATCAGTGGCTGGAGTTGGCTAAGGTGCCTTTTTGCTGCTTGGGAAGATGATCTGAGTGGGCACCACAACAGTTCAGAGACCTCCTCGACTACAGTTGGTGAGGCTGGGTGTACTTTAGACCACCTCAACCTCCCTTCTCCTCTCCTGGCACTCCACCTCAGCAGGCTGCCAGACACCCAGCCTGTTCACATCCAAACAGCATTGTGGATGTCTCCACATCCACCCCGTGCTCAGCCCATTCCCCTGCCCGGCACCTAGGTACAACGGAGCGGGGCCCCTCCCATCCGGAGAGAGCAGCAAACTCCAACGAGCTATTGCATTCCCTCAGCTGATTTGAAATCCTCTTGCTGAGGTCCTGCCACTTTCCCCTCCATACTATTTTCCTTGCACCCTCACCATCTGAGGGTGCCGGAGCTGCAGAACGTCCTTCACCGGCCTCATCCCAAGCCTGGCCAAGGTGTCTACCCACAGCATCCAGAAGAGGATGCTTGCTGGTGACTCTGACACCTGCAGCATGACTTTTTTCTATCTCCTCACCCTTGGACACCTTTGGGGAGCAGTGGGCACTGCAGGGAGGTGACTTAAACAATGGCCACTCCTTGCTCTGCTCCTTGTGTGAAACCAGCATGAGATCAGAGTACACATATGAAACCCATATCTTTCTCAAGACCATGGCCTCCAGCCCTGGGGCTTCCCCCAGGAGGGACTTGGCTTTAGCAGCTCCTTAAAGGCTTTTTTAAACCTTTGATGGAAAATGCACCATCTCTTCTCCATTTCAATACCAACCCTCGGATTGGAAGGCGCCCGCCCCTGCCAACCCCCTTACCTCTACCAGGTGAGGCGTGGGGCTGAAGCCACACCTGGTGCAGACCTGCTGCTGGCAGGTCGTGCAGGTGTTGTAGTTGGGGGGCTCGCCGGAGCCCACGTTGATCTCCGCCTTGCAGAGGGGGCATGAGACTCTTGCTTTCGGCACTTCCTTTGGCTTGACACCCTGCTCCGGCTTGCCTGGCTTCGAGGCTGGTGCAGCACCAGCCCGGCCCCGTGCCCCCGGGGCTTTGGGACCAGCTTCCTTGCTGGCATCACTGAAGACAATTTTTGGAGGCACTTTGCCAGGAGACGGCTGGCTCGGAGGGGGGGCCTCTGGCTGGACAGACATGAGTGTGCTCGCCTGGGTCAGGAGGGATGCCCCAAAGCCGAAGAGCTTCCCTGTGAGCCCCTCTTGGGGCTGCTCTTGTGCTCCAGGCCCGGGGACCGGGGCAGCAGGCTTCGCCCCCGCATCTCCCGTTGTCTTTCTCTGCTCGGAGGAGGAAGGCTTGGCTTGCTGATGCTGTGGGGAGGACCTGGCTGCCTCCTGAGGTTTTGGCTGGCCTTGACCGTGTGGTTCCTTCTGCGGCGTCACAGGTTGAGGTTTGGGTTGCTCGGGCGGCAGGGATCGGGGGGCCGGCGGGGACTTATCCGCACCCGGGGCTGGTGGGTGCTTGGCTGGGGAGTGGGAGGGAGAGGGCGAAGGAGAGTGCAGCTGCTGCTGGCTCTTGGAGCGAGGGGCAGTGGTCATGTCCATCCCCAGCGCCCGCTGCATCTGGCAGTTCAAGCACAACCATTCCTTCACCTGCGAGAGAAGGAGAGGACATGGGCAGTGAGTGGCAGGCAGGCTACAACCACCCGCAGGAAGCCCGAGCAAACCCTTAGGTTCCCCTAAACAAACCCTATGTAGCTATAGGAATAAGCCATCAACCCCTGAAAGACAATTTGGTACCACATTCTTCACGAAAAGTATCTCGCAGTCAGGGCAAACAGACCCCATCTGTCACAGGTACCCACGGCACAACATGCCGGTGCGAAAGCAAGATTTAATTAGCCTTGGTTTGCTTCCAAGGCTTCTGCTGTAAAACTCCTGTTAGCCATGAGGCTCTGCTTGCAGACAGCACATTCTGTGCCTCTCCTGGGGGGAGAGGGCCCTTTCTGAGGGCTCTTCCCACCACCTCCCTACACCCCATTTTTTTTCCTCCTCCTTGGCAACCAGAGCTAGGATGGAAAACAGTGCCCCACAGACAGGAGCAGAGGGCTGGCCGGAGGTCCAGCACAGCTCTACAGAGGGATGCTGCCATAATGCGTGGGCACTACTGCAATGCCGCCCAGGGCCGGCACGCTGCCGTCTGCTGCCAGGTACCTCCCGGAGGAAAAGCCACTGTGACACGCCCGACACTTCCCCAGGGCCAGCAGAGATGGCTTTTCTGGAATAGGTGCAGTAGTTGTAATATCCCATCCAAAAATCTGGCACTGCAGCCCATATGGGACAGCAGGGAGTGGGTTCTCCTCGCACGATGCATTTGCGCTGCTGGGGAGGCAAAGTGCCGACTGGGGAGCAAACGGTTAATTTTCCACTCTTGCCACGATGAACTTTTGGATGCAAATGAAAAATACAATGCTCCCTGGCTAAGTGGTGATAAATGAAAGATTTCCCCCCTCGAGAGACGTTCCCTGTGACACGCTAATGTCTGAATTAAGTTAATTAAAGAGGCTGTATGAAAGCTGTGAGCCTTCCCATATGAGGAATCCCCAGGATGCTCAGCGGCCGTGCAAATAGTAATATACAGCACAGTCAGCAGGACAACCGGGTCTGCCTGCAAAAGATTTCTATGAGACAAGCAACTAAGGTGGCAAACAGGACCAGAGCATTCCCCAAAACCAGAGCAGCATCCAGGACAAGTGGGCTCAGAGCCTGGCATGGGCTGCTGCATGCCCAGCACCCGACCGCTCCCAGTCCCTGCACTCTCCTGGGGCCAGCACGCACCGCATGAGATCCGCATTCTCCTGCCTTTCATTTCAGGAGCCGTCTCCTCATCCCAGTGTTATGGATCACCTCTAAGGCTCAGCTCAATCCCTGATGCAGAGACATTAACCACCCCATCGCCTTGCCCAGCCCCAGGTCTGCGTGACCTTTGGGTCCGGCAGTTGGAGGCACGGGCGCTGCACAACTGACTCATAACCTGGCCACAGGGGTTTTCCCCCTACACTCCAACCACAGGCACGTTTTATCCTTTTTCTGCTCACAGCACTGCCTGCAGAGATGCAGTCAGGTGTTTTGGCAGGTCCTGTGACGGGACAGGATGGCGAGACCCTGAGAGGGGAGGCAAATGTGCTCTGAACCCCTCTTTACAGAGCCCCTCCCCAGGAGGACTCTCATAAAGCCCAGCCTTCAAATAATAAACTTTTTAAAATAGAGGAAATTCAGATCAACTACGAAAGCTGGATTAAAATTAAGCGGGGGGGGGAGTGTGCATAAACTCCACCTGCCCACTATGGCCCTTCCACGCTCTGCCCAGCACCTGGTTGGCTCATCGGGTTGCAGAGAGCTCTGCGTTGCCCCTTGGTCTCCAAGCAAAGCTCTTCCCATCACTTTACAAGCCTGGCTGCACATCAGCTCTGCGCTCTTCTCAGCCTCCACTGTGCTTGCTGAGCTCCCACGCCACAATCCCCACCAGCCTCCACTCGATATTTCACTTGGAGCCGAGTAAAAAGCAGCCTCAATTTTTCCCCAGCAACTTTGGAGAAACAACGACGTAATATAAGCCATACCAAAAGAGCCATGTTATATTTAGTTCCCGAAAACACTGCTTTAGTTTTTATAATTTCTTATGGTCTTGCCGTCTCTCTTCTGACATACAGAATTCCTCGCGTTATTTTTGCTTTCACACTCCCTGGAATTTCTTCCCACTGTTCTATTTCAGGAGAGCGTCTCCCAAAATCCTGTCAGCTTTGCCCATCATCCCCATCAGCTCCAATTAAAGGAGAACCAATCCTTTCTATTCGGGTTCTCTCTCCCCGCAAAGTTCCCAGTATCCAAGAAATGCAAATCTTCCCTCTCTGCATAATCTCCTTACCCACACTTTAAGACCCTCCGGAGAGGTGGAAATGGGAGATCTTCCCAGACCCACTGTTGGGGCTGTTTGCATCTAAATTTCAAGGGACTACAACCGCAAGGTACGCAGCAAAGGACACGCTCCAGGCTCCTGGGTTTGTGTAGTCTGTATTTATTGTAGCCTGGTACAAGATTTAGCTTATCTTCTGGAATAGGAAAAATACTTTGCCACTCTCCTGCATAAACTTCCAAACAATCAAACAAAATAGTAAGGGAATTCAATTGATTGCTCTCAATTGTCTGCCAGCTTTAACGAGAAGCAAGTGCTGCTGGTGAATACCAAACAGCTCACAGCTCCGGCTTTGCTGGTTCACCCCTTGCCCATATCACGCACGGTGCCCACTTTGCCCCTGCCCAAGGCTTGTGCTGGAGAACTGCTCCCGGGGCACCGGGAGGTACCGTCCCTGGGTCCCACGGCCATGAAAGCAGCATAGGGCCCGTGGACAAATCCACCAGGACCTTCCTGAGCTCAGGGCTGGGGAAGAAACGTGACTGTTGGAGCTTTCTCACTTTCCACAATAAACCTGGCTCATGTGACTGAGACAGAAAAATGCCACGGGGCTTTCAGATGGGATAGGAACCATCAAATTGCTCTTGGTGACTTGGCGAGCAACTGCTGAGGAACTGAGGAACATCTGTCCTGAGGAGCAGGAGAAAGCTGCAGGGAACACAGTGGGGTGGCACGCTCCCAGAGCAAGCATTTGAAGTGTAAATTTAGTTGGGATTATCACAAATTGCCTGACCGGCCTCTACTGATGCAATCGATGACACAATGTGTGGATTACATAGATCAAAGACAACTTAAAGGATCCCAGAGGGAAGATAGTGAAGAGGAAGGGCCAAGTTGTCTTGTCAAAGATCCTTCCCCCAAAGAAAGAGAAAGGAGGAGTGAAAAGCCTGGGTGTGAGTCTTTACTAATGCAACCCCTGAAAGTTTTGATTTGGTGGAGAACTGGGCAAATAAGACACAGAAATAGAGGAAACGGTGGACTATTTGGTTGGCTTGCATCACCGTCCTCTAAATGCTCCTCTTCTTGCCTGCAGACTTATGATGCAAGGGGAAGATGCTCAGAAAACAGTAGAGAAATAGGGGGCAAGAATATGAAAAGACGAATTTATCCTACTACTTCATCACTGCTAACAGTCTGGGTAACTACCAGAATGAAATGTCTACTGGTGAGAAGAGAAAAACCTAACATTGAAAACTAGTTCCAGCTCACCTTGTGGGAATGCTGAAGTCACCATTATACCCTAAAATAAGGGGAGGTAAAACTGTGCGCTCTTGAATAGTCTGAGACTGGCTGCTCAGAGCATGCTAACCTCCTTCACCCCAGGAAACCTGACTGGGGGAAATACTGAAAAATACAAAGAAAATGGGGATGTAGGTGACAGCTCTGAAACCAAGCTGATGCCTCAATGAAGAGCAAACGAGGCTGGCTGAAAGTGAAGGTGGCTGCTCTGCAAAACAGAGGGCACCATCAGAAATATAAAAATCAGCAAACATGGGAGCTCAAGACACCAACGTCAACCAAGAAGCTGTGAACTGCTTAAATCGTAGAAAACAGAGGAGCTTCAGGAAGAAGTCTCTTGGGGAGCAGTAGGAAGGATCGATTGAGGGCACCAAGGACAAAGGCCACCCCAGGAAGGACAGGGGTCCATCACTGGGTGGAGATGGTAAAGCTGTTAACAAGACAGACATGGCGGACGTGCTGTAATTACTGTCGTCGAACATTTGGGAAGAAGCAGGATAACACTCATTACAAGGATGAAGCATTTCCAACTTATTAGCAATTGACAAGAACATTCAACAACATCTACCAGCACCAGAAGATACTTAAATTTGGCAGATCTGAACAATTTTGCATCCAAGAGATCTAAGAGAGCTAAGAAAACTGCTGCGTGCTGATGTTCATTTTTAAGAGGAATTTTGAGAAGACTGGAAGAGTATTCTGCTTGAACATCCAAGGCGGCAAACATACGGCCTGAAGGGGACAGCTAGCCAGACATGTGTCCAAGACAGAAAGACAGCGCTGAGATTCACGCAGCAGAGAGCTGAAGGGCAAGTGTATACACCAGTCAACGTGGTTTCAGGAAAAATAGGTCACGGCAAGCAAACCTGATTTTATTCTCTGCACATTTGACATTATTAATGCACAGAAGAAATATCCTTGATGTCCAAAAGGTGTTTTGACCTAGTAATGCATGACATGCTGACAAAAAAACCTCACTATAAAATATGAATAGTGAATACGCTACATGGATTTCAGACTAGTTACCTGGCTGATCTGGGAGACAACAAGGATTCACCACCACTTAGGTATCTCTCTAGTAAGGTCTTCATCTCACTATGGCTAATGCCACTCACACAGGGCAGATTTTGGTAAAATGATAAATATTGATGAAGACGAGACTCTGCCGCCTGGCAAACCTGCACTTGCTGCATGTGGGAAGCCCGGAGCTGGAGGCAGGAGCGAGGCGGTGCCTCAGCCTCCTCTTCCAGCACCAAGGGACTCCTTCCAGAGCCCTCAATGGTTCCTCACCGACATTTCAAGGAGATTAGTAAAACATTGTGGGAGATATAGACCGGATCTGTAAGAGTGATTCTAGGGATGCAGAAAATGTCTGAAATGAGAGAATTAAAGAGGTTGATCTTTTTCGTTTATCAAAGAGAAGATTAAGAAGTGACTTGATTACGATATAGCAGTACATTCAGGGGAAACAATATCAGGTACTAAAAGGTTCTTAATTAGGCATAAAAAGGCATAAAAAGAACTAATGACTGGAAATGGAAGCCAAATATATTAAGCATCACTTTTAACAGCAGATGTTTCTAACCATTAAAGCAAATTATACACATGCTGTTGGGCTCAGCAGAAGACTCAGGGAGGTAAAGCTTGCAGGCCTTTCATCTATAGGCTATTTTATACCTGTACCATTCTCAAAAGCTTTGAAAGTTTGAACCATCCTATCTTTACTGACATTTGGTATGTCTGCATCCAACACCAGACCCGCCCCAGCCCCGCACGCAGTGCCCAATGCACCCACGACCGCCAGCCTTACCCCTCCCACCGTCGACCCCTGCAACATCCCAGAATATTCCTCTAAACCCCCTCCCAAATCTTGTTATTCCCCAATGCGTGGACAGGTCTGCAACCTGCAGCACTCGCAGGGTCGCTGCTGCCAGATGTGCTTCCCCCTCTCGATGCCGTCGCGCATCTGCAAGCACCCAGCATTTGCAAATCTCATTAGGAATGAAAATTTTCCAATCAACATTTCCTTAAAAAAAAAATGTAGGCAGGAATATACGCAGCACATGCTGGCTGTACCCAGGGCAGATTTAAACACTGGTATGAATTATAGACGGGCACATCCATGGTGGGCCAGATCTTGACCCTTTGCAGAGGAGTGCAGTATAGGACAGCAGTGGTTTGCACAGGTACTTTCAGGGGACCAAAAAGCATCCCTGCAGGCTGCAGCTTACTGATCCCTCTAGAAAAACGCCAAGAAAAGCACCCAGTTAAAGATGATTTGAAACGATAGAGATAGCTTGAGCTTATAAGGCTTTTAAAGTTATTCTAACACCACCTATTTTAGGAAACCATGTGGAAACAGCCTGTCCCCTGGATTTGTTACCGGGAGATGCAAGGGAGAGCTAATAATGTGCAGGTTGTTTTGTTCTACTGAGGTAAGACAATACAGCTCTAAAAGTATCCCAAGTATAGAGTTCAGCCTTTGCACTAGACAGGAGAAGCTTTAAAATGAGCTGTAAGCAGAAAGACTTCTTAACTGAATGTCCAAGATCTCTTCAAGGCAAAGTTTAGGATCATAATGAAGAATAATTCTGTCTTTGCTGAGGGTTGGTTATTTTGGACCATTTGGAGGCCACCCAGGATGCTGTCCTACTACATAAAAATAATAAACCCAAAACGAATAGGAGAGCATTAGATGATCATACGTAAGATTTTGGAGACTTGAGACTAAATGGTTCCTCACCAGCTCTACCCATCGACAACACCACAGTCTGGCCAAAGCCGTCTGACGTTGCTAGCTATACGGCCCTGTATCAGAGGAGGCCACTGGGCACTTCAGGAGCACATTTCATCTGACCGGTTTTAGATGATTATTTTAGGCTGGGAAGAACAACTCCCAAGTCATCTCGAGTCAAGCATGCTCAGTCCCATCCATGGTGGACCACTTTGAACAGGACAGAGCAAACGAGCTTTATTCAGCAGAAGATACAACCCATCCTCCTCCTCTGGTGTGAGACAACGGGGTGCACACCAAGCTGAAAAACAAGAAGCCGAGTTCATGGAAAAATCAGAGAAGAAAAAGAACGTGGGTCTTCTCAGAGTTCTCCAAAACTTGTGCATTTAATATTCTACAAAACTGGAAATCCTGACCAAAAAAAAAAACAACACAAAAACAAACCATGTTTGGGCAGAGCAAGACAGCAAGCCTTCGGCAGGAGCTCTTTGACTCTGAGAGCCCCAAGCAAGCACCTGCTCCACAGCCACCTCCCATGAAGCCAACCCCCAGCAGATGCACCCCAGGGCCAGGGTCACAGCTCCCTCCCCTGCCTTCCGCAGCCACCAGTACAGCCAGAACTAGAGGAGTATAAAAATAACCAAAGCTGGAAGTGGGTAACAAAGGTACTGTGTTAATCAGGCTAATGGAGAGGCTCAACGCCAAGATCACTGACTGGATGAAGGAGGGTTTCTTTAATGGGCGCTACTGGCTTATCCTGGAGGAACACTGCAACAGCCTGGCCTCTCACGAGAGCTGCCAGTGACCTGCCTGAGAGTGTCCTTACATGCCTTCAATTCATCCGCTCTGCCTGCAGATGAAGAGCCACCGTCTCATGAAATCAGCCAGTCAGCGAAATGTCCCTTCCCCTCCATGCCTCCCAGATCTGCTCTACAGGAGCTCTTGGGGTGGGGATGACAATGACTTGCCTTTTACATTGTCACGCTGAAATCTGTCAAAGCCGCATACCCTGCAATTAAAGCAACATCCTGATCCAAGAGAAGAGGCAGTGCTAGAAGGCAGCCCTGGGCTAGAGAACAGCGGGAACAGCAAGCTGCAGCAGGGAGCCGGGATACTGCTGGGAAGGCACGAGGTGGGAATGGCTGTAGGAGAGCAGGGAAAGCTCAGCAAATCCTGAAGAGCTGCTGATGCATGGAAAAAGCTGAAGGTACCGTGTGGAGAAGGCTTCCCACACCATCTCAGCCTGGCTGGTGGAGAGTAGGACAAATACAAATATATGTCTTAATCTGAAGTTTTGGGTTTGTTTTTTAAAGCAGAGCTATTGCTGATTTCTCCTACAGCAAGGCAGAGACAGCTCACCACAAAGCTCACACGCTGAGGGTAGGAAAAGCAGCCCGTGTTGTTTGGATCAGCACACAGCCTGCGTGCAAATGAAATGAGAAGCCTGCAAAGCATCCCGTGGGAGGCTGTAATGTGGTGTACCAGCCAGGGTCTGAGCTGGGGGTGGGGGGAACACAGGTAACGTCAGGAGACGAAGTCTCCTGACACCTCTGGAGGACCATGAGCGGCCCAGGGTGCAGGAGCTGTCGCGTGTCCGTGGCCATGCTGCATGTCAAGTCATCATCAAAATTCACGCGTGCATCCAGGTGGAGAGGAGGCAGATGCAAACATGCAGGCAGTGTGGGCTGAAGCTTCCCAGTCCAAATCTAAAGCACAGTTTGAGGAGAACCCAGGCCTCCAGAGGAACTGTGCAATTAGGAGTGTTTCGGCACTTAATTGACAGGGGAATTGGTCACCGAGGTACTTCTGAAAAAGGCCACCTTATGCTCATCTTTATCGTCAAACATCTCAATACAAACAAAATCTAGTCCTTAGCACTCCTGCCCAGAAGGGGAAGCCACCAAAGCCATCAGTAATCATCCTGCTAATGCTTGCCAGAAAATAATCAACTTGCTCGCAGGCTGGCGAGCGAGAGGAGCCAACCCCCAAACTCATCTCCTTCACTGCAAATAACAGATGGGAAACCGCGTTTGTCGAGAGAATCGAGCTGCGGAATAAGACAGTGCCATTTCATCCTATTAGTCATTCCTCCACCAGTTTCCTCTTCTCTAGTTAGCCCTCCTCGAACTAACCGAAGGCTGCTAGAGCAAGTCTTCTCCTCTCCCCAAAGGGCGTCAGGAGGCACTAACACACATGAGGCTCTGCAGACCCTCTGGGTTCTAAAGGCAACCTCCAGCTCCTGCCTCTTACTGTTGGGACAATCTTTACCCACACCACACAGCCACCAACGCAAAGATGAAGCAAACATTCAAAGAAATTGCACGCTGAACAGCTTTGCAACTAACCTTGATCTGCCATCACATGCAGTACGGTTATCCCCCAGTAGCACCCCCCATGGCTAAGGCAGCAATTGAGCTGCTAGTTCCTCGGTAAGCGCAAGCATCCCCTTCTTCGCTACTCACCCTTGCTGGCGGAGAGCAGCAGATGGGCAGGAGGAAACCTTTCTAGTGCCAGACCCAGTGCTGCTCCTCTCTCTCCCCTCCGGAGCTCGGGTCCCCCTGCCAAAGCAAGGCACTGCCTAGCTAAGTACGCCGGCAGTGCCACCGCCCGAGGCAAAGGGACAAGTCCTTCCAGTTCATTAGGGAAGGTTTCTTGTGCAATTTGCTGCCTCACTAGCTCCTGTTTAGACAGCCTTTGTTCCCTGTCCGCAGGAGCGCATGAAAGGTTTGGACGTCTCTACGTGCTCAGAGGATGCTGTCCCCTGGGCTTGGTCGGGGAGGATCGCAAAGAGCTCACCCCAGGTTTTAACCTCTTGAGCTTTGCACGCTGATGGGCTCTAAGTGCAGCCCCAGGTCCCCTCCCACTCCGTAATGCAGGACTTCCACACGAGCCCTCTCAGTCAAGGAAAGCCTAATGGCTTGCTTTGCCTTTTGCTGCTGCTGTTCCCGTACCCTGCCGTCAGCCGAAGGATGGACATCCAGAGGAACAGGAGCCTCCGGTCCTGCTCACTCATTGTCTTCTGTAGAACTAAAATAGCAGCCTGGGAGGGAGCAGAGGAGCTCAAAACTTTCCATTCACCGGTACCTCCTGCCCAAAGCAGAGAAATACATGAGGCCATGGGGTTTCTCTGGGTGCAAACTGGCTACCACATACAGTAGCGATGCAATTCATAGCTATAAAGCTATAAAGAACATAGGCTGCTCTCGACAAATAGACTTATAACAGATTAATTTAAAAGCAGCCTGGTTTCCTATTGGTAACACAGAATAAAAATCAGCATTCATTTACTGCATGGCTCCACATTTATTCATTTACCGCATGGCTCCACATTTATTCAGTTATGAGTGGTCCCTGTTGCAGCCTTGCCCATGAGTTTCTGGCTCCTTTGGGAACCCTCCTGGACAATTACAGCAATAGGAGATAATGGCTATAGCTCAGGGACTAAATTAAACACGTGGGAATATTTGAAGGTCCTTTTACGCCTCAGACTTTGCACTACCTTGGCAGCATCAACATCTGAGTACGGTATAGCAGCAGTCAGGGCAGAGAGGATCGTGACCCTCCGACCCAGTAGCAAGCATCTGGGATAGAAGTTTTTAAATAATAAAGACAATCCTGGTGCTAGCGTAAATAACCCAAAGTATTTTCAGAGACAGAGTCATAGACCAGGTGTTATGGCCTCACATTTTCTCCAGACTGAAGGAGCCAAGTTAGCTCTCATTTATCCTGGGCCAATACATATTTACGACTGAAACCACTGGAATGAATAACTTCTGCAAATGAACATATCGGAGTAGATCAATGCATCCAAGCAGAATGTATTTTCTGTCTTTCTTTTTTTTATTATTCTGGATCAAATATGTAATAAATGCTCTTACAAAATTTAAGGCCTGAAGATAGACAAGCCATTGCACAATCTTTTTACATACCTAAACAGATTTAATTGCTCCATTATTCCAGATAAACACGATAAGTTCCCTGCCATGAATAATTTATAATCCAGCTAGCCACACAATCTATGAAACACAAATCTTTGGCTGCAGTAAAGAAAAAGCAAGCCGATGCCATGATTCTGAGACACCCTGGGTTGTTACTGAACGCTGGTCAAAGGAGCAAGAGCATAGGCTGCTCAGGGCAGGTCTGACCTTCCCTGAAATCGCTCAGGCAGCCTGTACCTTCATTTGGACTACTGTGTTGCTCAGAGGATGCAAATATTGCAAAAATTAAACCGGCACAAAGTTTGGATGTGCACCTGGGAGGACATAGGCACAGCACATAGCCCCTGCTGTTCATGGTCCAGCCATTGCTGGGGGTCCCACACAGCTCTTCTCAGAAGCTGGCTGTACTGGTTTCTGCAGGAATTTCATTAGAAGATCATGACGGAGCTTAAGAGCTGCAGCGAAGCACAGCGGGATGCAGCGCAGTGCAGCATGGAGACCTGACAGGGCTATCACAAAGGATGGCACTCAGGACCTCGTGGAGGAAACAGGGGAAAGGTCGGTCCCTTCCAGCCAGGACTTGCCACGCTCAGATAGAAGAGACCTGAGAGAGGGACCTGGAAGGCGTCCAGAAGGAGGGTTAATCCTAAACCCATGATGAAGCCATCCCAGGCAGCCCCCTTCCCATGGCAGAGGGGTAACGAACGGCAGCGCCGAGCACTGCCCTGGGAAAACCATTGTACCAACCACACATCGACTGGTAAGAGGGGCAGGTACCACCTCCGGGCTTCAGTGACCCCGGACGGACGCAGAAGGCTTCCCCACGGGGAACCTTGAGCACCTTTATGGCTCTCCGAGAAGCAGATGAGAGGCACCGGTGGGTTTCCTCCAGCTTGGGCACCCGGTATTGCCTTTCCCAGCCCGACTCCCCACTTTTTCCAACAGATGCTCCTGTGTCTGAATTTTATTTACGCTGCTGCTTCGTTCCAACAAACCCACATTAAAGGTTTCGGGATTTCACCCTGATGTCCTGCAGCAGGAAGAAGAGAGGGCTGTAAGGGCCTCTGAGAGGTTTTGGCTCTATCCTCTGCCCCGGGCAGGATCAAACAAGCCTGCATCGCTGCTGACAGATGTTTGTCTAATTTGGTCCTTAAGACTTCCCATCAGTTGTGGATTTACCGGGTGGGCAGCGAAAGGGGGAATAAAGGGGCTTTGGTTTAACCATCCGCACTGCTAGAAAACATTCCCAAAATATTAACTTAAATCTTCCTTGCAGTCTAAGTCCATTACTTGCCATTCTACAGACCACAAACACTGAACAGCAGCTATTTTTTTCAGTAAAAACAATCTGCTGAAGGCATCCACTGGGGGAAGCACATCCCAGCCCCAAGGCCACAACATGTAAAATGTCTCCTAGAGGCGACCAGCCACCACCTTCAAGCTGCAGAACCCTTGGTCTCGATCTCCCCAGGGCTCCACAGCACCTCCATAGCTTTCACACCCAATTAACGGGCGTCTGCGTTTCCAGGTACAGTTTCTGTGCATTTTTAGGAACTGCTCAGGCAGCTTTGGAGGACCACATACTATGAAATGAGCTCAGCCTTGTGTGGTCCCATCAAAGCAGCCTACAGACCACCTGCCCCCAGACCCACCTCCCGTCTTGCCGCCTTCTGGAGACACCCACTTGGGTGGCCCTGGCACCTGAAACGCGCTGACAAGTATGGCCGTAAACACCAAAACCAGCTTGTGCAGTCACCAGCTACTTATTTTAATAAATTAGAATAGGCTTTCTGTGTTGAAATTCCTGTCCCCATCCAAATTCACCTGGACCCAGCTCATAAATCATCATCTACTAAGTAAAATATACCAATTCTAACACAAAAATTTGCAAACAATTAGAATTTGAACAGATACCTGTAAACCCACATCACTGTTAATTGGGTTTTTATGGCCATTATATACCCTCTAAGAAGGGGATACTTAATTGCAAGCCAGTCTACAATAGCAATCACTCTGCCTTAAAAAAAAAACCAAAAAACACACACCTAAAAAAATGGTAGTTGCAAAGCAAGATTAAAATTGGTCATTCAAATCATGATTTTTTTTTTTTTTTTTTTGCTTGCTGATCTAAAGTCGGTATTGCCATGGAGATCTAAACTGATACACCCTGGAAAGGTGAATAAACCCTTAATCAGAAAGAATCCTGCTATTTGAAAGGCTGCTTCTTCTATCATCACCCAAGCCAAAAAATGAAGTTGCCCAATTAGGGGAGCTTCCTGCTGCCCTCCTGATGGGGGGCTCAAAGGTTCACCACAGAGCAACCTGCCTGGGACCCCTCAGCCCAACTTAAAACCCTGGGCAAGCTTACAATGAAAGCTCGTTTTGTTCTGCTCAAACGAGGGGCCGAGTCCTTGATTACAAAACTAGAAACTGCTAGAGAAGAGAAAAAATTTCAAATAGAAATCACTCAGTTAAAAAAAAAAATAACCCAACAGCAAATCTTTCCTCCACCTTTTTGGGCTTCTTAGCTTTATTTTGAAAGATCTCCAAACAGCAGCAGCTTTGGTCAACATGAAAAAAAACCAAACAAACAACAAAAAAAATCCCAAACTCGCCGTACAAGAATTCTCTCACAAACACCCTTTTTGTGCCAACATGCCATTGTCAAATGGTATTTTAAGGTTGCCTTTAGCCCTTTATTGCCCACGCAGCCAGCTATCGCACCCCACGGTGTGCATGGAGCATCCCCCTAGCCGAGACAGCACTCCCACTGCTGAGCTACAGCCGCACTTCCAGCACTCGTGGCTGTGAAGAGAAGATGGAAAGAGAGATGGAGATGTATTGGACACAGTGGTGCATGCAACTCCAAGTGATAAATACCAGAGAAATAAATCAGGTTGCTCATTTGGACAAAGTATTTAAGAACTCCTCAACAAGGGCATCCATCCACGCCACCACAGCCGACAACTTGGTCTGCAGGAGTGGACCAGTGTTTAATGAAATCTCAAATTAACTTGTCAGGCAAAGGAAAAAAAACCACACCTTCTTATACTTGTAAATAGTGTATTTTTGATTCAAGTATCACAGCTGTGACAGACAGCTATCTCCAGGCAGCTGTCCTACACCTCTGGCAGGACATTTCTGAAAAGGTGTGCAGTTTCTGTAAAAGCATTTCTTAGTCAAGCCCTATAGCTCAGCACATCGTCTGTAGGTGCCAAACATGCCCAACACCTCCGTGCTGGGTCCCGTTCACCCGTGCTGCCGCCACAGCCGAGCAGTGCATTGCACCGGGTGATAGGCAACGCAAGCTCCGGTGCTCCAGGAATGGCACCGCTCCATGTCCATCCAGACAGAAAGGAAACCATAGAGTAGCAAACTGTACTGTTCAAGCTGATTTCACCCCCACTTTAATTTGCTCCAATGCCAATTAGAAACCACTTTTGGAGAGAAAGAATAATCTTGTCACCATGCCCCGGCTGCAAACCCAGGCAACTCAAGTGTAATTACCAGGCTCAGGACTGACTCTGATCTACAGGGCATTTTTCGCAGGCGAGATAGCAGGAGCGATTGCAGTTCCCTCCATTTTTGGGTGTTCAGCTGGAGAGATCTCGCCTCTGATTTTCAAGTGTTGTTCATCAAAACCTCCAGCTGAACGGTGGGAGTCATGCCAACTGCCAGCAATCAGACCCAAACTGCCTTAAATTGGGCAGATAAGGGATGGATTGGCCAGCCAGGGGAAAGCAGCAGGATCCATGCATCAAGGAGGAAAAAACCATTCCACATCCAAATAAATACCACCTTCCCATAAGCTTTTATCTGCCCCCCCTGCCCAGGCTGGGCTGGCTCCTGGCACTCTGCATGGCCAACATCACCTTGGGGGGATGCTGCTCGTTGGGGCACGGCAACTCACTCGCCCAAGGACAGGGTCTTGTCATGCCGAGACCTTTGCTTCCCAGTGGGCTGCAGGCTGGAGCAAGTGCCTGGAGGTGGAGAATATGGGAAAAGGGGTTGGCTGGAGAAGAAAGGGGACTTGGGGCAACACCTTGAGCTGGCCAAAACCATTAGGAAGGGCAACGAACCCTTCACTTTTTGCAAAAAGTAATGTAGCGCCCAATGTTGGCTCTTGGTTGGGGTGGCATGGCTTTGAGATCACTTAATGCGGTGGTGCTGGAGCTGTTCAGAGCCCTCCAAATGAAATGTCCTTCAAAACTATCAGATCATGGGACTTTTCTGGACGAACCTGTAAAAACTTTACATCTGGAACTGCATAAAGCATTATCTCAACACATCCCTCGGGTCTCAACAAGAATTTAGCACCTGGAATTAGTTATGGAAAACAATATTTCAGAAGTTGCTGGATTTTTTTTCTTCCTAATTCAATAAAGCAATAATGATCGTCTGCTGAGAGTAAGTAATGGGATCCCAGAAGCAGCTCAAAGACAGATGGCAGCAGCCGCACGCCTATTTGGTGATATTTCTCAAAGCGCTCTCCAATTTGAAAGCCACAATCATATCATCTGGAAAATTAACATGGCAGGTCTGAACATAAGGTAGAGTTTGTAAAAACAAATTTCAGGGCATTAGCTGGCCTGGCCCAGCACCTCAATACTGACTTGGGACTCCAAAAAAACCCAAAAATCAGGATCCCTTGGGCACGTTGCTCAGGACGAGAGGAAAGCAGCACGTCTGTGTACAAGGGCCCAGTTTAATTGGGCTTCACCTTCCGGGGGGACCCCTCCTCTGCCCCAGCACTGTTGGTCTTGCATGAGCACACTGTACTCCATCAAACACCACGGGTATTTGCTTTTCTTGAAGCTCAAAAGGTTTTGCAATATGTAGAGTACACATTGCCCATCACAGGCAAAACAGGCAGGCATGCTCAAGGACAAGCCTCTCCCCACAGTAAATATGGTCATTATTTCTGAGGAATCCAGAAATTCAGGTAATTCAACTCTTCCCCAGGGTAATTTTAGCACAGACTACTAGTTGTTAGCCAGACCTTTCCACTAGACCTTGTGTTTTATCTACTGGGCATCATACTCTGTCCACATGGGGAAGGAGCAGCCAGCAGTGCCTTCCAGGAGATCAGGAGAAACATGGGATGCCTCGCAGGGAAGAAAGAAGACACGGCACATCTGAGAGCACAGGAGGGGCTGAGCAGAACCAATGTGCAGTCCAGAGCCACCACCCAAGGAGGTGCAGGGACATGGCCTTTCCAGTTTTCCTCCCTGCCTACATCTTTAGGCATCAGAGTGCTCTTCAATTAAGAGGCAGGGGGGAAATCACCAAAACTAAAATCCCAAGGGGAGTTCCCATTCCTAGAGCCAAGCCTAGCAGTGCCCCCACCCCAGCACACCCAGCTGGCTGCTACACTATACATGCACCCCTATACATCTGCACTCTTAGCAGGTTTTTAATAGGGAACGCTTGCTGAGCCTGCGTTTCCTGCAAAGCTGAGTTACATACAGTGACAAGCTCGTTTGCTCTTTGGGGACAGGGCTTCAAATAGCTGCTCGCTTGTGGCAATTAAAACGGGCAGAGCGCTGCCACCGACTCCGCTAGCCTGTGCTGTGACTGATGCAAGCGCCGTCTGTAGCGCTCTGATAAGGATATTGGATGATTCAGAATAATCTAGGCTTTGCTGAATATATGAGCCCAAGTGTTTGTGCTTCTGTTTCCGTCTCACAGGAATAGTGTCGTGCTCGTTAGAAGGGGGAAAGGGCAGCTGGAGGTAGGTGGGCACCAAAACTTCCTCTCCCTAAGACTGATGCGCACAACTGTTCTGCCCACCACTCAAGTCTCTTCTCTGGAGGTCTCCAACTCAAGGGTTCGGCCAGTCTAACCCCATGGCTTGGGCACAGCAAGGGGGGAGGGAGCAAAAAGCCAATGTTAAGTCTTCTTCCCATCTTGGGGGATTTTCCTGAGCCACGACCTGGCGGCAGAGCTGCTGCACAATTATGATGCAGGACATGGGCATGAAAGTGGGCAGGGTAGGGGGGCAAGGGAGGCATGAGGGGAACACACTGTCCCTTCAATCTTGAAAACTGGCTTCCAGCTGGTTTAGTGCTATGTTATGTCCATGCCTTAACTTGTTTTGACAAATCTTTGATCCCACAGATTTGCTGCATAGTCTACTCCCATCCCATTAAGACCACATCTCGCTCTCTGGATTTCCCTATTGAGCCATTCCAACAACTTGGCTTTGATTTCACCCGGAGCAGAAAGCCAAGCCAACGGCACAGCCTACTTACAACATGAACTGTATCCAGAACTGAAACATCCCACCCTTCGGCTGTCCTTGATCAAAAGGTTTACAGCCTAGATAAAACAGCGCTTCAATCAGAGTTAAAATAACCAGTTTTCATAGTCCAATTAGCACCATAACCCCTCAGATAAGGGCTGCCCAGGGGCACGGCTGCACATTACGTCTCCAAGATGAGAAGCTGGGTACAACAGGAGGATGAGGTCCGGGAGCAAGGTTGTACGAGCTTGAATTAAGGTGGCAAGGAACAACTCTGCCAGTATGAACTGCTGTCCCACAAACACCTCACTGCATTCACAGGGCTGTTCTCAGAAATCTCTGATACTTTTCAGTCCGCCACACTATGCAAATCCCTTTTTAGCACCTAAACATGACCATGGCCAAGAGACAGGGTTAGGAAGAAGCAAGTTGGTTTCTGGTGGTGGGAGCCCGCGCAGCTCTATAAATAGCAACGGTGATAGCTAAAATTCCCGTCAAAAGAGACGGTGCCAAGATGTCACCACCTCTGCCAAGCAGTGCTATCTTTAAGGACCAGACGGACCTCATATGTCGTTACCAGCTGGGGTGGGAAAAGCCACACCACAGCACCTCCTCCTGTGCTGGGCATCTCCTGACGGGCACCCCTCTGCCGCACCGGAGACATGGCCCCCGAGACAGCACCGTAGGGGGTGCAGAGTGGGTGCTAGCGGGGAGCATCTGACACCCCCCACTACAACCACCCTGCTCTCTGCTGCTTGGAGAAAGATGGTAAATAGGAATTAATTTGGCTGGGATTAACTCAACCCCTATCGAGGCACTGAAAGCGCTTAAAGCTTCCTCCTAAGTGCTCCCTGAAGGCAGTGCAGCGTTTTACCACCAAGGACTCATCGCAAACGAGACCCTACAAGTGAGGGCTATAAAGCCCTGTGCAATTGCTGCTTTCTGCAATATTTTGTATGCAGAGGGACACTCAACCACGTGTGAGATTTCATGTGTTCGACTGGTAGGAAAACCTTGAGCAGCATCCATGTGAGCAACAGCTCCATCCACCACCGCAGGCTGTAAATGATCTTATTCCCCTGCCTGGGGATGTCCAGGGGAAGGAACCGAAAGCAAATAGCAGACAGAGCAAAGCTTTCAAAAATATTGGGAGCCTCTGGCTTGGTACCCCACTCTGCTTTGAGGAGCTTGACTGACGCTTCCGATCCTCAGCTTGCTTTTCTTTTTAATGATAAAGTTGCAAGTGAGAGGAAAACCATGTCTTGTCCAAGCAAACAGCTTGCCATAACTTAATGTACCGAGGGAAGGATGATGCAGGGTGGTGGTGGCTCGCCATGTGCGGCTTGCTGGGCTTCGTATTTATCAAGTGACGGAAGATGCCAAGAAGGAAGGAGGCCACTTCTCATCTCTCAGGAGTATTCATCTTTACTTGCAGCTGTTTATATTACCCCTCTCCACCGCAGCATCGCTCTGGCGTGTGGGAAGCCACACTCTCCCATCCCCTCCAAACAATTTAACACGTCACCACAGACCCTTCTGCGTCCCCACCGTTGGGTCCCTGCTGCCACGGCTCATCAGAGCCAGCCACTGTGAGCAACATCAGCCCCATTAGTCACCAGGAACCGTTTAGCCAAGATATTTTTTGACATTTTCCGCAAGTAAATTTTGCATTATTTGAATCATTTACGCAGAACGCAGCGAAAGGCGGCATACTGGGAGGAACAGCCAGAATTACTCATGAGCTTTTTTTTTTGTTGTTGGCTCTAACTTAAACTGTGATCTGTCAAACAGAGAAGTCGCACGTCGCTGCAGATGGCTGCGAGGAGCCCCTGCTCGGGCTGCAGTAGAGGCTGAAAAGGCAAACGAGTAACTTGTACTTGCTGAGGCTTTCTACATATAAGTATGCTACTCTCCAGTTTCATATTAGTTGCTTTAGTCAGTGCTAATCACCTCTTTAAAAAAAACAGCAGAAATAAATAAATAAAAGTCCAACCAAGGGATAACAGAAGCATCCTTCACTGCAACACTGCAGATACAGAATGAAATGAGGGCTGGGATACTTGGTGTAGGGATAAGGGGATTAAGAGGTGAAGGGCAATGGTGAGGAAGCGCTAAAACGTGAGAAATACACACATGCAACCTGTTGGTCCACGGTGATAAATTCAAGGTTCCTATCAATATTTTCTCACCTTAAAAAAATACAGAATATTCACTGCAATCACAAAGAGCATATTTTTAGTGCCTAGCTCACGAGGTGCTCATGAAAGGAGCTGTAGGGCTTCTCCAGGTGGGCACATACCCAGCGAGCACTGGTCCCAGCCAGCCCCCATTGCAGATGCTCACCCCGAGCAGCGGGGACGGGAGCCGCCCTGCAACAGCAGACCGGACCAAGTATCCCTGCCCGGGCGGGTGCTTCTCAGGGCAGATGCAATCCAAATTGCTGCATCCTCATGAGAAGGCAGCAGCCATGACGAGCCCTGGCTCCTGCAAACAGCATCACACACTGCGCATACAGGTCACCGCTGGCTGAAGCTCTGCTAAAAACAAACGACAAATTGGAATAAAACTCGCATTTCTCTCCTACTGCGCAGTCTGATCCAATGGAAAATTTCTCCCGGATCTGCAACGTAACGCTAACGACAGATTTATTTTTACAGCTATATCATGAAAAAGGATGATCTCAAAAGAGAAATCATTCTGAAATGGGCAACTTGACTCAGCAACACAGGGGTCTGCCTGGATATTGGGTGCAACCTTACCACCTACACATGCAAAAAGCTGTCTAACACCACAGCAGCACCCATATCCTGCCTGCCCAAGGGTGTCCTGGGTTTTGATCCGATTACAGGAGGAAAAACCATACGCTGAACTTGCTGAAAGGTGCACAGAAGGGCGGACTGCTGCTTACAGAGCCAGCCCTACAGTCTTACCTCCCCAGCTGCCCACTCCTCTACCACAGCCACCACAAGCACGATACCACGGGGAGAAACCCCCCAGGGGATGGCAGACCAGAAAAACCACTTATGGTTAAATGTTATCCCACTAAAGGAACTGCTTTTTGAGCCTCAGCATTTTTCAGACCCAATATCCACTCTTTAAAGGAAGGGGAACTATAATCTCTAAATACAGCCTCACATTTCTGCATGAGCACAATAATACATCTTCGAGATGCGGTGCTGCACACATGCCAACAGCTGAGGTCGAAGGCTGGTTTCACAGCCAGGAAAATGAATAACCAGCGAGGTCCCAAGGGCAGGAGAAAACCTTGTTGGCTTTGCCGTTCAGTAACAGACAAGATTGTGTAAATGTAACCTCGCAGCTCTACCTCTGCCGTCACTCCCATTGCAAAGAGCTAAATCAAACACGGAGCTGACGCACCCGGAGAAAACTTGGAAATTTCAGAGATGCCACGCTGGCATTGCCCTGCAGCTTCTCAATGAAGAGCCAAGCAAGTGAAGGACCACTTCGGTTGTTTGAGAAGTCAGAGAGACAGCGGAGATTAAATCTCTCTTATAAATCATGTTTAGTTATCTATCAGCAAGTGGATACCCTTTTTCATCCAGTCCTCACCCCTTGGTCCTCCCCAAGCTCTCTGGACACAGCCAGAGTCCCAGAAACCACCACATTAACACCCAGGAATGATGGGGCAGCGTGTCAGAGCACGATGTCTTGTAAAACGTGGCTTCAAGCCACATAAGTTACAGGAATATAAATTACAGTCATGCTCCAACGACTTCAGGGCTACCCAGACCACAGGGGACCTGCACCCAGCTACTCCCCACCAAGTCACTTCAGCATTATTAGAACCCAGGGTAAAACCACTGATGCCAATGGGGATTTTGCCCACACTTACACAGTGGGCATCAGAGACCTGTAAATGTTTGCATGTTCAATGAATGACAGGTAGGAGATGAGATAGATGAGAGGAACAAATCAGGGATTTACTGCTATTAATAACATCCATGATTGTAACGTAGAACTAATAAGGCCCCTGGCACCCCTAAGTACAGCCCTTTGCTTGCGGGGCCACTGAACCAGTGGTCACTAGTGGAGCCAAAGCCTCCTGAAGCATAAATACTTCTGGTTGGGCCCTTAATTCACAAAAACGGCAGGTTTTGCTGAAAATTGGATACTAACACCCTGCAAGGTATAAAATTGAGACAATGAACCAAATGAGAAATGGGCTCTTAGGAAAAGCAGTATATGAACAACTTCACAATTTCTGTGACTTTTTTTTTTTTTTCCAAAAAGTCATTTGCTAACTGAATGAGATGATGCTGAAAAAAGGCAGGCACCATGCCTGCTGGTGGAGCTGGGCTGGAGAAGGCTTTGGACCAAGGCCATCCCTCCAGCGCTGACAAGCCCTGCTCCTGCCGCCAGAGATACTCTGCCGAGCACTTTGTCATCCCTCTGCTTCCCCTAACTCCTTCTTCTTTGCTCCATTTTACCCGATTTTTCTTACACTACTGAGCAGAAAACCATTGACTGTTACGTTATGATAGGATAAACACAGCCCTACACAGCATAAGTATGAATGTGCCATTTCATTCTCATCTCCTCAGCTGATGGTTTATTTTCCATTAATACAATTTAAACATTTACTTAAAAACTTTAAATTATTTTTGTGGATATCTCCTCCCAATAAGGATAACTCAAGAGTTGCTGAGAGGTTTTCTTCTCCTGACAAATGACCCTGACCGCTGTTGGGAAACCAACCAGCAAGTTTTTAATCCTCCCTGAGACTTTTTACGTTTCACTTGCTGAAGGTCCATGATCAAAGGTTGGTGATGATCTTACATGGCACTGAGCACGTAGGGGACAGATTTATTCTCAAATACTTTAAATATTTCATATTACATTATATTCATAATGTAAAAAGTACAAAGAATCTCTTCAATCTCCCTAAGCAGAGCTAAAACTGAGGGCCAGAACTGAAGTTTAAAAACTGTCACCACTTCATACAGCCACAGATACAGCAAATACATTCAAAATGGCTCAGGGACAAAAGCAGGGACTTCAAAAATAATCTGGTGAAGAACATACATGTATAAATATGCTCCTTTTCTTCAAGGTGGGGAAAAAATATCTACTGTGTGCATCTGAATACTTACGAAACTGCATCTGATGAATATGATTTCAAATTGCAAAAAAGTACAATAGAAACGTAAGGAGGAATGCAAAGATTTTCTATAAACCCAAACGGTTCCAAGCAAACCTATTAGGCAGACAGACATTTTGTGTTTCATTTCAGCACTAACTAAAGCACATATTTTAATGCTGTGCCACTGCTCTCAATTAAAATCAAAATCAAGTTCTACGTTTTTTTTTTTTCAGTTTAGCACTTAGGATGGGGAGGAAATAAATTAAAAGAAACGCAACAAATTTTAAGAGAACACTGAAGAAGAAATTAATTTATCAAATTAGCAATGTGCAGTGGCACTTCAAAACCTCAGAGAAACAGAAAAGATGCCTGCAGGTTACTCCTTATGATACCAAACAGAGCAAATCCAATCAGATGAACATGCTGCAGGATCAGTCAGGCGAAAGCCACAGGAGCGGCATTATAAAGTGAAAGATGTATAAAAAGAGGATTTTCTAAACCTATTGTACTGGCTTGAAACGGAGCTATTCCCCCCCAGAGGAGGTGACAGCATTGCTGGTACAGTCCTACAGAACAAGTTGTCCAAAAAAAACCCCTCAAAGACAACACAGAGGAAAACGAGGAAAAAAGTTCTAACGAGAAATTAAAAATACTAGTAGAACATCAGGGCTGCAATACTGCATTTAAAACAACACATCTCCATTCAAAAACCTATTTCCCACAGGGGAGCGTAAGCAAACTGTTACATTTTACCATGCTATTTCATAATTTCTTGTCTTTAATGGAGCCATCGCAGCTCCCTGCTTCACATTTCCCCTTGCCTAAAATGACTGTCTATGGCAAGAGCGGTGACCTTCCGAACAAGTGAGCGAACAAGAAAACTGGCACACCAGCACGCGACCAAACTGAAAACGATGACAGCACTTATTTCGGAGCATGAAGATGAACAGAGGGAAGAATATGATTATCTACATGTAAAATATTGAGTGACACCATCAGCAGACAGGAACTTCTGTTTGCCCAGTCTTGTGAAACAAGAACGAGCTGATGCTCAAAGGAATAAAAAGACAGCAAATAAAAACAAACAAACAAGATATTTTTGTTTCTTTTTTTTGCTCAGCAAGCAATCAAGTCAAGATGCCATAGAGGCCAACTGCTTTGTCACGATGGAAATTCATCACTTGCCTTTAAGACAAAACGACCATCAAGCCACACAAAAAGGAGTAAAATAAAAAAGACAAAGAAAAAATAATATTTCAAAGGAACGTACATACTTCTGAGCAGAAGGTATCACCTAATTATCAAGTTAAGGTGTTTTGCTAGGAGGTACAGTTAACTCTCCTCCAAAAAAATCTGCTCTTGGTATTGTAAGTGGCAGGATGGAGCACGATGGACTGCAGCTCATACACAAAGTCTGTTGTTATTTCATTTTTTATATATATATGTAAAAGCTATTTTATAGCACTTATTTATTTCTATATAAATGAAAGACAAATCAAGCTTATATAAACACTTCATTTTCAAAACCAAGCTCTCAAAACAGTTTCAGAAATCATCACACCAAACAAGTACTGGAGCTCCCACCTTGCCACACCTGGGGTTTCTGGCAGTCCCACAGATCGTGCAGGAGAGGATGGACCAAGTAAAACACAATTTTGTTTTTCTTGGGTTTAGTTTTTTTAGAAGATGTGGTATTTTTGATGATTTAATCCTGCTAGAGAGCCTTGAAAGCAGAAAGAGAAGTTACAAATCCCTATCTACCGCAGCACAAAGTAGAAACATCAACTACTTACATGAAAACATATTCATAAGGAAATACAAATGGCAAACACAACCCCACAAATCACCTCATTAGCAATGCTGTGCAGCCACCCTGCAGCACCTCCTGGGTTTGTGGGGCCAGACTGGATGGATGTTCTTCCCTGCGAGGACGGTCAAGTAGTGGAGGAGGTGGGACCAGCATGTCCATCTTGGGAGTTCCTGAGACCCAACTGGAGAAAGCCCAGAGCTACCTCGCCTGATCTCTGCCTTGAGCGGAGGTTGGACTAGGTGACCTCTGGAGCTCCTTTCCAACCCAGCTCCTACCATCAAGAAAGAGAGCAACCTCCAAGCTGCCTCCCACTAACCCTTTTTAACACCTCCAGACTGCTTCAGACACCTTTCTATGTGACTCTGGAATAGCAGCACCAGTAATTATGCCGAGGAAAGCGAGTCACACTTCAACAAGGCAGTAACCACCGCTGCTTCCCCAGCCAGCCCGTCACACGGACTGCCAACACAAGCTGCAAACACTTCTCTTGGACAACAGTTTTCATTCCCCAGTTCCCTCAACGACCTACTTACAAGTCAGAAGGTTGCTTGCTGTTGAAATGCATGTTAAACTAAGAACAAACTAAGAGAAAAAAATACATCTTTTTTCATCCCGGGTCCAACTTTTTTGATTTGATGTCTAAAAATGCTCCACAGTCAATCACATTTCCAAGGGCATAGAGACCTAGAGATGCTAAGAGATGACCTAGAGATGCCAAGCAGGAACTCTGTGCACATGCACATTTTAACGTGGCTACCTGCAAAAGAGACTCGGGGTAGAGCTCACTGTGGGAAAGCTCTTGGGGCAAGGCAGAGGAAACAAGGTCCAGGCTGACCAGAAACGAAGCAACTGGTGCTTTTTTTATTTGCTGATTAACTGACACTATTCAGAGTAGTTGGTCAACTTTCAATGCAATGCTTAGGCAACAAAATAAATGTTTGACAAATCTATTTAGAAGTGAAACAGAAAAGTGACTCATGGCATTTCCTTGCAAGAGCCTGAATTTCCACCTGAGGGTTCTTCAGTAAGATCTGAGACCTTATACTGATCTTCACAGGGGTAAATACCTCTTTACAGGGGTACAAAAGCAGCACCCAGCTAATTACATCTCGCTATACCAGGGGTATCAGCTATCCCAACTCTCCTTCTGCCAGGAAGAGGGACTGGAAGGCAGGAGTCTCTCTCAAACAACCGTGTTTAGAAACCACTGCATCTGGTGTCAGGAGCAAGCATTGCACGCTTACCAGAAACAGCTACCAGCAATAAAACATGGGTACCCAGGGGACTGAATCCTGTTTTCTCACACACTGGACTGGCATAGTGGCTTTCTGAAATGTGAATTAAAGTTTCTGTTATTAAGCCTGAGAGTAGGAATCACCACAGTTTACCTCTTAAGAGCTGCGAAAAGCACCGACATCACTTCCCACCCTGTGTGGAGGTCTCTGACCTGACAGGTCGGCATGGGGAACCTTGCACCCCAACACCCCCCATTCACCATCCCTGCCAGATCCGCCTTGGAAACCTTGCGCATCCATTTCACACATCCCACGAAATGCTCCCCCAGCAAGGCATCATCTTGCGCACAACTCTTCGCACTTCTCTCCCGTCGCCGAGCATGATGCTGTCTGAAACTCATCCACCACCAAAACATCATCACCTGGGATGAGTCAGGATCTAAGACGCTCAACAGCTTGGGGTTGCCAACAACCCCTCTGCTCCCCTCCCGCTGTTGAGTCCTTCGACTTCAGGACAATTTTGTGTACGTAGACCTCACCTCAGTCAAGCGTTGTGGGGGTCTCAGCAACAGAGACTGAACCTCTCTGGTAGTCTACCATTTCTCCTCTGTCTTATTAAAGCTCACATTATCACAATTATCCCCTGATTAGCCAACACAGCCCTTGCTCATGGTCAATGCTTTGCAGCAGCCAAAAGCAAAGGTACAACTTCTGTGCCCAGAGAAAGCAAGAACCTCTCCTTGCAAACCTCACCGCACCATCCACTTGAACCGGCCGGGAAGGCTGTCCGAGGAAGAGGAGGCATTACCTGGGTGAGGTGTGGGTTGGGGTTGAAGCCGCACTGGTTGCAGACTTTGCTGTGACACTGGGTGCAGGCGTTGAAGTTCGGCTGGCCGGGGGAGGAGGTGAGCTCCGTCGTCTTGCATATGGGGCAGAGCGTGCTGCTGGGGAGGGGGGCAATCTGTGGGACCGAGTAGGGAGAGGTAGGGGTGCTGCCCCGGTCTGGCGACACTGAGGGAGACCTCCCTGAGCCCTGGCTCCTGGCATCCACCTGCAGCATCCTCCGTGGTCCCTCCGCCGGCGGTCCGGGCTGGCCCTGGCCCCTCATCTCCCGGGGGCTCTGGGAGCTGGGTGCAGTCTGTGTGAGGGAGGGGGATGCTGACCGCTGGCCCGTGGCCTGATCCAGCTGCTCCGGTCGTCTCGGCGTGCTGAAACGGCATTAAAAATATACATAATAACCCCAGGTTTAGTACATTCAGATGATGCCAGTCCATGTAGAAAACATCTAAAGCACACTCTCCACCCCTGAAGCCCAAACCAGCCAAGGAGGTACAGCAAAACCACACTGAAAACCAGGGAAATTGTTCAGATCAGCTGCAGGATACACTTTACCTTATGAAACAAGGCGCAATTTCAGCTTTCTCTTATATAACCCAGCAGCAGAGATGTAATTGAATTATTAAGCATATCCCGAGTTCAATTTTAGCCAGAAAGTTGCAGATAAAACATGCATGAGAAGTTTGGGGCAGCTCAGCCTCCTGCCAGCCAAGGGCTCCCCATTACTTCTCCAGCACAAACCAGCGCTTGAAGAGGCAGCAGCCACTCTGGTTTGCAGATTGTGGGGCCCTTTCTGCAGGGAGACAGCCAACACGTGCTAAACCATCTCACAACCTACTTTTACGAGTTGCTGTGAAACAAAAAGACTGCAAAGAGACCTATCTATTGAAGGAAGACCCCTCCAGAAGCCTAAAGGAGGCAGGAGAACTACTTGTACTTTCTCGACTGTCAGGCTGCCCCCATGCAAGTCACAGGTGATAGCAACTGAGGGCTTGTTTCCCAGGGACCACAGCAGCGGGAAATTAAGAGAGAGGGCATCAGCTCTGCTTTAGTCATCATCGCTAAAGTGAGGAACACGGGGAACAGGGCCTTGCGTGGGCTGGCTGTGCCCCAGCTGAACCCTCTTCTGGGTGATGTGAGTCTTGGCTGGGCAGAAAACCAGCTGGGATGCATCAGGTCACCAGGACAGGACTATGAAACCTCCCTGTGAAACCACTGCTACCCAAAAGGAACAATCCTGAGGTTGGCATAATGCCTGCTGCCGCTCGGGCAGCAGTCCTGTAGCCTGCATTGGATGCTCAGCACCCCGCAGTGTGTGGTCCTTGCCACCCCAAGGGGCTCTGGAGCAGCTTCAGCTGCAAGAGCTTTGAGTTTTTGTGCTGCAAAGCATGGCAGGAGATCCTGTGCACCCCAACTCCTGCATGATTTCAGTGCAGGTACCCTGTAATGGGCTGCTGATGGAACCATGAGTGCATGAGAATCAATCCGTGATGGAAGATGTTTATCTAATTACAGAATAATTTGATGCATGTGCTTCTCAGTAATGCCCACAACTATTTCTTGAAAAGGCAGAAGCCCTAATGCCCTTACTACCTATGATCTACAGCTGTTTAAGGAAAAATATGATCTGAATCTCAAATTTAATAAATTGTTGATTTACCCAGGCAGGGTCTGACCTTATAAAGGTTTTAAAAGGGAACTTAAATGCATAAAACTAATGAAATTCAAAGTGCATGTTGCCACAGTAATAGGAAGTTGGATGAAAATAAATATTAAAACAGCACTTTGGGAATACTTTTCAGCTGCAGATTGAAACCCAGTTCTCTGAAGGAGGCATCACACAATAATAATAAAGCAAAGCAATAGGGAGTAACTCATCTGCTCCAGACTAAAGAGCAATCCGCATCCGGCCCTGCAGCAAGACCCCTTCACTGTGTCATTTGTAGATGCTGCTCCTCCATCACTAATACCGACACCCTTGAGTTCAGAACTGGGATTTGCCTCCTGATGCTGAGGGCTGCAAAGCTGCTGCCCCATAAAACACGGGGCATCTGTAGCTGGCGGAGATGAGAGCGCGCAGTCCTAGACACTGGGAAAAAGTACTGTTGGAAAGCAAAATGCATTTTTTCTCCTTAAATTTAATTCTTATAAAAACAGCATTTATGTATTAGAACACATACTATCCTAATGGTGTATTAAACAACATTGAAATAACATTGCTTGAAAAGGTTAATGTATATACAGTTAAAGTACTGTTGTTTGGAACAAGAGAATGGTTATTTCACTGCAAATTTCAAAATTCAAATATTTTTTTCCCATTTGATATGCAAAAAACGTTTGCCACCAAGTAGGGGTTCTGACTCCAAAGTGGCTCTGACCACAGAAATACCACTCAACCACGGTTTCACTTCCCAGCTCAGTGAGAAATGGGAAAAACTTAGAGCAGCTCCCCACGGCAGAAGCGTTTAGCAGTATACTAGTAGTTACCACCTATTTTTGCAGCTCGTATTAGTAGTACTAGCAGTCTGGCTTATTTAGTTCAAGCATCTTTCTTTAAATAAAGAGTGAATTTTTTGCTCAGTGAATTTTTTGCAGCAAATCAACATGAGGAGCGCTGTACCTCTGAAGCCGTGCTCGATTGAGAGGAGCTGTCACACAAGACACAGACAAGTTCACTACATTTCCTACCCAAAACAGAGTCTGTGGCTCTCTCCAAAAAGCAAAAACCCATGAGAAAAAATACACGAGGTGCTGTTATTTTGCCTTGAGCATCATTCCTGGTGCAGAAGAGGGAGGAGTGCAGTTGGGCAGTCGCTGCCCGGCAGGACACTGCTGCTCTGGAGATGCTCTCTCAGCCCAGGATGGAGCTCCCTCCTGACTCCCTTCGCCTTTTCAGGTGCAAACAAATGCCGTGCACCATCTCCATCCAGCTCCCAGCAGCAGTTTCACTCTGTGCATTTATACCACGACTGCATTTATTCCTTTTACAATTATCCAAGATCCCTCAGCCCTCCTGTGACACAGGCTGGGCTGTCTCTCACTTGTATCAGTTCAATGTGTCCATGAAATTTTAAGATCAGAAGGAATCACCTGGTCTGTCAAATACAGTAACTAAATACAGGAGAGATGCCCCAGGAAAGAACATGAGAATAGTCATATTGAGTCAGATGCAAGCCCACGCTCGTTGCATCTTTTGCTAGGATGCTCCAATGTTTGTATGTCTCGTACCCACCCATGAACCCTTTTGTTGTAGTTACCCAAGTCCAAACTGCAGCTCATCCCCTTTTTTCCATACAGCCCTCTATATCACTGATAAAAACATTAACTAGCATCGGGCTGCTAACCAGTTCCAAAGGAATTCCCCTCAATGCCATTAGATCGTTCGTTAACAACTAAATTGAGATGTCTTAATAAGGCATGGTTTCATCCACTTGATGGGGGCTGTATTGATTTTGCACCGCTCTAATTGTTGAATTAGAAATATTGGGCGATGCTCAGTCAAACATCTCCTCAGGGTCCAAATTCAGCAGCGCTCTCACAGTTACCAACAGTTATAATTTTGTCCAAGTAAAGAATATTAAGTGCATTTGACTAAGCTTATTAACAATTATACCGTCGAGGTTTCCATTTATTATATTCTGTCTATTAATGCTTTATCAGGAGAAGGTCAGGGAGGCAGGTCTATTAATCTGCCCGCAGTCATTGGCAGGTTGGGCAGCTAGGAAGATGCCCTTCTCTTCGCTTTTTTTTTTTTTTTAATTTTTAAATTGAAAAACAGTGGCTTTCTTCTTGCTTTCTAAAACTCCCTCCATTTTCCAGCATAAAGCTGACATGGCATCAAACCACGCCACAACCAGCCTCCCGCCCTGGCGCAGCCCCGCCAGCCCAAGCAATGCCCACCACCAGCCATCCACTCCTCCGCCTCTTGCCCAACCTTCTCCACGTTTGTTGGAGCTGAACTCTGACCATCCTTTGAACACGGGGCAATCGAACCAGCCTCAGCAGCACACAGCCTCTGCTTTCTGCAGAGAGGAATATAGCATTTCACTGTCCAGAAGTATTCAGGGTAGCCCTGGGTCCGCAACATCAGGAGCCTGGGTTTCACTCCCAGCTCTGCGGCGTACCCCTGCCGCCTCTCGTACCTGCCCTACACAGGGAAAGAAGCATCTGCCCATCTCTCAATGCAAAGTACTGCAAAACACCCACAAAAATTAACCCTCAGCTCCATGCAAGAGAAGAAGCTAAACTGCAAGGTTGCTTGCCAGCTCTGCCTCTCCGTCAGATACTTGACTTGATTAAAAAGGCGCAGATCTTCCCTTGTTCCACTCGGGAACAGGCACGGATATGAAACTAGCCTTTCTATTTAGGGCTGGTGCAAACGTCCAGGGAGGCTGAGAGGAGATGGAGAAGGACTAGGAGGGAAAAGCTGACTGAGATGATCAGAAGCATGAACAGCATAATAGAAACCAAGGGTCAAAGCCATTCTCCACAAAATGGAGCTCAGCAGTGTAGGATGTCACAAGCACCTCAGATTTTTTATACCTGATTTTTTCCCTTCCATAAAAATGATGGGTTTTCATTGAAATAACAAAAATTGCAATGGCTTTAAAAATAAAATCCTATTTACACCCAAAACAAATGTTAGACTGTTCCCTGGTTAATGTTTAATTTCCAAAAAAAATTATTTGTCCTAAACCTAACTTTTGATGGCATGGCAGTGCAAGTGAAAAGATGTCAGCAGCTTGAGGAAAGATGAAAGCAATATAGTGACATAGTACTGGTTTACAATCCCATTTGTGTCATTGGTCAATGGCCTTCTTATTTGGGAATTCCTAGGTAAAGTCAGGGCCTGTACAAGGGAATTGCTCTAATTTAACTCAAGTAGGTTCATTGGTGCCACTCAATTTTACAGACAAGAGTCAAGCTTGGAGCCAGCATCCCAAGAGATGTCAGTGGGTCCTTTTTCACATAAGATTGTAACTTGGGAGCAATAACCATCGCAAGGTAAATGCCAACAGCATTAACATCTTTGCTATAAAATCAAGTAATAATGATACTACACAAAATCTACACGCATGAGTGGTAACTCAAGTCTTGCTCAGAGGCAGTGTGTGGAAAAGCTCAAGACAGAGCATGTGCATTGGTTTTCTCCTCATTTATTGTTTTTCTCCTAATTTCATGTTCCCCCCTTGAACATACTGGTCACATCCATCTGCTCAGCTGCCACCAAACCCCAGCAGCGCTCACATCCATAGGGGCTTGGCATTTTTGGTCCAAGGAAATCCTTCAGGAGCTGCAGCCCTTTTATGCAATTGGGAAACATGGATTGCATCCCTTTCTCTGCCTGGTGCCAACTGAAATGGGCCCCTGCTTGCTGGGCAACTGATCTAATTACTGCATTATAGTATATAAAAAGAACATGAAAACAAGTGGCACCATCACCATCATTTTACAAAGAGCACACCCTGCTCAGGCTTTCCAAGAGCTGGGTTTGTCCATGGAAAGGAGCTCCAAGCTTCACATCTGTATCAAAAATAAGCGAAATGGGGACAAGCAAGCCTTTTCTATTAGTAGAAAAAGAGGGAAACCAAATGACTGCTTACCTGTAGTAAAACCAAGGGTATGAGAAACAAACAAATCAAGATAAAGCACAAAAAGAGAGATGTGTAGCTGCTCACACCCGAAAGAGGGAGGCTGGGTTAAAAATAAGAATTAGAGCTACTCAGCTATGAGCAGAGATTTGACCTAGTTGGTTTGACTGAAACAATATGAACATCCACATGACTGATTTTAAGAATCACTGACTATAACCTGTTTAGAAAAAAACACGCAGCTAAGTGAAAGGGGAGTTGCACTCTAGGTCAAAATGGTACTGAGTTTGACTCAGAAAAATTCCTAATGCTTATGGGTCGGCATAGGAACTGCGTGGGATAACATCAAATATTAGCTGGTATATACTGCCTATCAGCAAGTCAGACTCAAAAATAGGACATGCAATCTTTGAATAAATAAACAGAAAAAGAAGTGTCTGATGTGGAGGGCCTCCGGTTTCAGCTACGTGCACTGAAAATCTCACACTAGCAATGCTAAAACATCCATCAGGCTTCGGAGTTTTATTGGTGGCAGCTTCGTAGCTCTGAAAGTGCTACATCCAACACGGGGAATCCTGTAGCAGATTCTGCTTTAACAAAAAATAGAAGCAGTTACAGAATTAAAAATCAGCACCTGCTTAAATCCAACTTAATTACATTTACGTCCATGCAGGAAGAAGTTCATGCTGGAAATGCATGTACTGGATGGTTTAAAAACAGTAAATGCCACACAGCTGAAAACAAAATAGAAAATATGAAATGGTGACTAGAAACTGTCAGGGAGTATTTTATTAGACGGCAACGCAAGCACTCTTGTGAAAGGCCACAGTGTTTAATGACTTGCTTTTGTGAGCAGTGGAAAAACCCTGTTCTCCTGCAGCTTTGTGCTCCAGGGTTGCTTTATCCCCATCAAGTAAGACGAAGCTTCTGTCAGGCATTTTCCCTGTGACGAAGGCATCCCTAATGCGCGTCTCCTGATGCTGAACAGTATACCTGAGCTCCTGCTCAAGGCTTTCACCTAATCTGGGCAATCATTTGGGTCCCTAACCTTCACCCACATACCTGTTCTCAAACACAGAGGAACGTGATATCCTTGAGTCCTCTGCCTCCCTGTTAAACCCCACTGGGGCTGGGCTTCAAGGAGGGGCTGCCAGGCAGGCGGTGGCCTAAGCCACTTGCACTTAGTGGACCAGATTAATGACCTTCCACAGAGGAACCGCATCCCAGCACGATGCTGCCATGTGGCAAACAGCACCGGGATGCACGGTGTGCCACCTTCCTCCTCGGGCCCCTGGTTTTGCAGAAGATAACACACCTAGCGCTGTCGCCAGCTTTTCCCTTAGTTTAAAATGCAGAGGTCTATGCAATCCATGGAAAGGTAACAGGAACCAGAAGTTTTCCAGTTTACATCCATATTATAGGTGGTGCATGAGTCGATATACTGCAAAGTCAAGATTAGGAAAAGCCTCAGTCCACCACAAACCAGATATTCTCCATCTTATTAGCATCATGTCTAGTTCAACCAAGGACCAGCAACAGGCTAACTCATCAATGTCACACATGCTGCTGTATGAAGCATGGTTGTTGAGAAGCATCTGCCATCTCATTAGCTGAATCCTACGTACCGAAAGGGAGCTTTATGACTGATTTAAGCTCTAAATAAACCCTTACTTGCTTATTTTCATTCCTATGCGCTGCCTTTTTGTAAGTGTTTGTGAATAACAATCAATTGCAGTTGGACCAGAGATGATTGTTGCAGGTCCCTTCCAACTGAACTATTCTATTCTACTCCTATTCTATTCTATTCTAATTTTGCTACGTGTCAAATAAATACTTAATTTGCACCTAACTTGGCCCAGTTGAGCTAAGAGCAATTTCCCTTAGGGCACTTTGCAACATAAAACCAGAGCAAGGGCTGCTCACACCCACCAGCCCAGCATCGCCAAACTTCTCTCCAGAGAATCCCAAGGTCTGACGTCTACTAGTCACCCTGCGTAGACCATGATGAACATTGGCAACTGAATGCAAAGCAACTGATTCCCAAGGAGTCCAGAGCAGCCTTTATGAACCCCAAGACATGCACTGGAGTCGGGGGAGACTTTTGCATATCTGCCACGAGCCCTTGCAAGCCAGAAAGTCACTGAGTGACCTGCAGACCACCACATGGTGCTCTGGGGCACTCCTCTTTCAGCTGCCGATGCCTGGAATGTGCAGCCACCGCTGTCAGGATCCTGGCCAAGCCGCCCAGAGCCACCGGCAACTGGCATGACAGAAGAGCCTGCAGGTAATGATCGCAGTCCAATATATATCAAAGCGATTTCTTCTGAGATAGCTTTACAGGAGCAGGCACACTGAAGGTTGAAAGATTTGAACATGTCTCCTTTTCAAGTGATATAACTGTTACTAAGAACATTTACGATCTTGAACTTCAAAGCATTAAAATCTCTCGGGGATAAGTGGGGTGTCCGATATCCATTCTGCCTTGGCGTCAGGGAAAATCTGTTTCCTCTGTGATAGCAGAAAACTACATGTAAATCTTCCAGAGACAGAGTTGAAGCCACTTCTTGATCGTGATGCAATTAGCTGCACGGTGTGAGAGGAGCAGTACAGCTAGCTGTTGAGAGCCAGGAGGCTGCAGATGCAAAGTAGGAGCCCTGGCTCTGCCATGCCTGCAGAAACACCATCCCTGGGATGAATGTGGAGCTATTAGAAAGGTCCGCTGGATTTCTGATCCAGCGTCTGCATCTCTCTGGGCACTTAGGAAGTACCTGGAAGATATAAAGCAAGGAGGAACGGTAGCTTTTCCAGCATGTGGGTGCAGTCAACTTTGGAGCATTGGTGAAGGTGAACAGCAGCCTTGGAGCCCTTGAGGAGAGCTGGAAGGAGAGGAGGCAGCAGGCACCCCAGCCACTGGCCCCAAGGATACTGCCGAAGGGGAAGATGCTCAGCACATCTGCCCAGCTGCAGGACCCATTAAGTGCCCCTCTGTTGAGCATACCAAACTCCACATTAATCCAGGTGAGCGCTGGGGATGGCTGTGCTCTGCTGCAGGCTGGAGGGTAAAGCAGGCTGCTGCCTCCAGAGCTCCTCTCCTCTTTATTGCAGGACTTGGAAGGTCTGCAAGAAATGATGAAGAGCCCTGACAGAGCAATACGGCCCTGCAGCCAACACCAGGGAGCACGTAGAGAAAGGGCGGCTGAAATGGGGCTACATGTCCCCAGAAGTCACAGCGAGGAGCAGGTTGACAGCCATCCCTTCAACCTGATTTCCACCTAGCTATTCGATGTGTGGCCTCTGTCTCCTTCCTGGGTCCAACTGATTGCCATGACCAAGTCATTTATGCACGTTAAAAATCATACAATTTATAAAGGGTCATGATAATCTTGAAAATACTGCAGACACCAGAAAGGAGAAATATGATGGGTAGAGTACCCCAGCCAAGGAGCAACTGCTCCTCTCTGCCTCCATCCACTTATATCTTATAACTGAGCTCTAGCAATTAAACGCTAAAAGAGCTGATTGCCAGAGTCACGTTTAACGAAGGACCTTAGTCCCAGTAAAGCTAACGGCATGGATTACTGTGCTGTATTTATGAAATTCCAGCAAAGCCAAAAGATAAACCACAGCATGAAGCTAAGGAATTTTTATGGCACATGGTTCATGAAAGCTTATCTTGTAAATCTATGATTATAACCCCCCTCTCGAGAGCCTCTCTGATTTTAATTGGCAGCACCACAATTTTCTGTTTAGGTTGTTAACTACTGCCTAAAAATTGCAGGATAAAGCTACCTGCTGTTGGCGTAGTCCTGCGACATGCACGGCGCCTGCTCTGAGATGCCAAAACTGGCGACAGAAACTTTCAGTAACAGTGACCATAATAAACTCAGCTTCAATTTATTGCAGGACTGGAAAAAACACACACATAAACATGGCTACCTTAATATTTAGATCTAAATAGGGAGGAAAAAAAAAAATCAGAAAAAGTGAGAAAGATTTGTTAAAGAGAAATTAAAAGCAGCAGGTGGAAGGGTAAGAAAGGGAAGTTTCCATGGCACCTGTAAGCATATTAGGGCCTCAGGCAAAATGCACACTATCATGAAAGGGTTTAAGACACGGACATAACAAGGCAATATAATTAAAGAGTGGGGCAAATAAGGTTACAGGAGTAAAAGGAAATCCTTCAAGAAGTAAAAATTGTGTCTAGATGAGGAAAAAACAAAAAAACCCAAATTTTGGTGAATTAAATTTTAAAACCTAAGAAAAAATACAAAAAAAACTCTCAAGGAACAACTCATAAATTGGGGGGAAGGGAAAAAAAAAGGTTTTCTAAAACTTTAGAAACAGAAACAGGAAATCTGCCAAAGAATTTGGAAAACTGAAACAAGATTGAAATGCAACAGAAATATTTAAGGAATGCAAGACTGTAAAAGAAAAGAGAAACCCAACCTTTGCCATGCTGTTTGCTAAGGAGGAATTTATGAAGGTTCCTGCACCAGAACGGTTTCATATCCAGGATTAGTCTGAAAAATCATCTCAGTGGGAGAAATGTTAGGATAAAAATCTAGAAAGAAAGAAGGAAAAAAAGAAGTAAAAGATGGTCAAAGAAGGGGAAGCCTTCTTGTGGGTTAATAACTGATCATGATTTAGGACGCAAAGGATAGAGGTAGATGGTCCGGTTTTCACAAGCAGAGTTGCAGGACCCTGCCATGGGATAAATGGGATATATTCACAAACGGCCTGGGAAGGAGGGGAATAATCAAGGGACAAGTCTGCCAAGCCATACAAATTTATTCAGAGTATTCAAAGCTAAAACTGAATGCAAGGAGCTTTAGCAGGCTCTCCTGAAACGGATGTCTTGAAACACCGTGGCAGGTGAAATCCAAGGTCAAGAAATGGAGAGTAACGCACAGAAGGTAAGACAACCATAGCCACACGGCGTGACGGGCTCTAAATGAGAGATTGCTGCTCTGCAAAGAGTTCTTCAAGCCATTTTGGACAGTTCTCAGAAAATGTCAATTTAATGCTCATCAACAAATATAGAACAGTCTACAAAAAAATACACAATTAAGTTATTTTGGGAAAAATGCCTTCTGGAAAGCAATTCAAAGAGAAGAGCAGAGGCAGCCCATTCCCTTGACTTGCTTCTGGCTTCCCGCTCCCCCCCCCCGGCCTGAGAGTGGCACGAAGGTCTGGGCTTGCCAGGCTCCCTTTTGAGTTTCAAGCTTGATTCAGTCCAGGAGCTGAGGGATTTCTGCAGTTGTTGGCCCGCTGTGGGCAAGTGCTCTGACATGAGAGAGGTTTGCTGCTGGTGGGTAAAAAGGGGTAAATCCCAGGGGTCTGGGTCCACCAGGACAGCATTCACGGTCCTGTCCACACCACCCACGGGTCCCCATGCTTCTACGAAACCTCCAGCAGCAAGAAGTTGGTATTTGACCATTAAGAAGCTGGGAAGACTGCAGGGCCCTTTTTTTGGATGAGTTCCACCCATGCTCCAAAATTAAAAGCTGATGCAAAAAAAAAATATCATTATCCATCTTCGTGACAGCTTGAGTCAACCGAACTCAGCCCGGAACGATGAACAACACTCATTCCAGGCATAAAAAATAGGAAGACCCATCAGAAAGAGAAGTGCTGTTAAAAAAGAGGCGGTAATGACATACCAGAAAGAAACTGGCTTGTATTTTTAGAAAAATGAAAAGAAAAACCCAGTTAAAACAGCAATTTCCAGGAGAGGAAATCAGACTACTGTACTGTGGAGAGACAAACAGCTCCCCGTGACTGCAGCAAGCGGCAACAGAAAAAATCCTGACTTTGCACCCCTATTTGTTTGAGCCTGGGCAAATGAAACATGAGACCTAATATTATTTTTGTGTGTGTCTGTAAAAAAATGTAGCATTTTTACCCATCCCGCAATTGTGTTTTCGCACCTCACAGCATTTTGGCCATCTCATAATTGTCCCTCTAACTCTTCCCCGGGCCATTTATGTCCTTAATTTTTATTTCTTTTTTTTTTGGTTGCCTCAGGTTACCAGGAGAGCTGACATCTAAGGTGTGGAAGAGCAATCAAGAGAAGATCGTTTGGGCAGGGATTGAGGAAACAGTGATCAACTCAGAAGAGCTCCAAGTACTGCGCACATAGAGGGGTACGTGGTAAAACTGATGAGCCCACACCTTCCTGCAAGGAGGAAAGCTTCATGTCCAACACGGCCAGATACCACTTAACGAAAACTTCACATCAGGTTGCGTTTGTCAGACACACTTCTCAGCTGCAGAAGTTTCTCCATCCCTGACGTTTTCCACACCAGCACACATGGTCCAATAATGTCTGCGAAAGGAGACAAGACCAGGGTTGCAAGTGCCTGCTGGGGATGCCGCCCTGGGGCTGCCAGCCAACTGCCTTCCACAGGACAGGGTCAATATAGTTCTTTGTGTGCCTTAAATTTGTGCTTTCTGGGTTCCATAGATTTGAACTGGAAACTCAAATGAGAATGGCAAACGAAATTTTGAAATAATTACATATTTGTGTGTAAAACTTGTAATTCACAACAGGAAAGACAAAGCAAACCCAAAGAACAATACATTACCAATACTGTCAGAGACACCATCAACTTCAGTATTTCAAGCTGTTCAGTTTAAATGTACTTCTGAAATAGGAGAGTCTGAAATTCCCCTGCCAAATTCTTTATAGGATCAAAGGAACACTTCTCCAGTGTCTGCAATTCTTTGAGGCGCCTTGTCCCTGCGTGCATTTCCCTGCCGCACATACCTCAGACCAGAACATTTGTCCCCAAAGGGACTGACGCATCTGCATATTTGATGTATCTGTCCTCATGGTCCCATCGAAAGGTTTAACTTGGCCAAAATGGAAGCAGACAAAATTTAAGGCTGAGAAGTTTACTTGATAATTGAACTGGATTTTAGATATGTTGATAAGTAGAAGGCATTTTATTACTACCCAAAGCAGCTACTGGATTTTGTTTGTGTATTTCAAAGAAAAAGAAAGGCATGATAATTTGTTAATTCAGAGTGTTTGGGACTGTATTTTTAGTTAATAATAAATCAAAATCAAGTTGGTAATTACCGACATGGATTGGATGAAACTGAGTTGAACAGCCAACAGGAATCATATCCTTATCCATTAACCAGTGCATCTAGGAGATACTTCAAGATGAGAAAGGCAGATAAAATAAAGTACCAAAGGGACGCCTAAGGAGATACTTCTTTAGCATTTTCTCCCAGAGTGACATTTCTGGATGCTTTATTTTTGCCAGGTTAAGGTAATCAATGGCATATAACGCTCAAACAAGAACTGGTGTTTTGTCATAATTGTAGTGCAGCCAGTCAAAACCCAGTCTAACAAAGTGGTAAACGGACTTTACCTGCTCTGAAAATCACCACCACGAAAGGTTCAAAGGACAGCAAAGGTGGTAGGATCTCACCCAGAGGGAGGAGGGCAGGCTGGGGCTGCGCTTGCAGGACCAGCGGACTCAAAGATCTCCAGTCGATATAAATGGAACCAACCCCTTTTCCTTGTGTGCTCCCCAGCTAACAGGATTCCCAAGAAAAACATCCACCACAACTTGCAGGCAGAGGGAAAAAGGAGAAGACTTGGAAATTTCCACTCCTTGGGACTACAGAGCTGCCCTAAATACAAAGGGACAGTCGGGACAGATGCTGAGCGGCACGGACCGATTTACAGCGATGTAAGCTGAACCCAGCATCGCCTCCTCACGTATGCCGGCGTCAGGAGTATTTATGGAAAGCTACCGATGCCGCCTGGCCCCGACACGATATGCTGCAGCACTATCTGCCGCAGACATCTCGCAAGTTCATATCGGAGCAGATGCAGCCCACGGACGTGTTTCGGGAGCAGCCTGACAGCAGTTTCCCCACCCTCCTAAGAGCCGTTCCCAGCAGAGGAGCAGAGGAGAGCAGAGAAGGTCCGTGAGGGCAGCAGTCCAAAGGATCACTACCGACACCTGCCCAGTCCGTCGAGAAATCTTATGAATGGGTAAAAAGCAACCCAAAATATGGTGGCTTACCGTCGGCGGGCAGAAGACAACTAAGCTGATGCAGTTCAGAGGAAATATGAGAAAGATCCGTGCATTTCACGGACAACACGTGGTTTCCTGCATCCTGTTGCCAGTCCTACAAGGACTATGTTAATGGGTCCCAAACTTGGAGCCACGCAAGTCTCAAACTTGAAATCAATAACATAACAGAAGTTACTGTAGACAAGCTACTGAAAAAGCATACTGCAAAATTAAAACAGAAAAAAAAATGCATCACTCCATCCTGTAGACTTGGAGGTCATTGCCAAGCATGATGAGAACGCTTTAGACTGTGACCATCTCAGGTGCTTAAGCTGACTAGATCAAACCCAGCCTGGCCAGGGCAAGGCATGCTAGCATCGCGTTGCCCAAGTGCAGTGCAGACGTACCTGGAAAGGCTTGAAACCATCAGTGTTTACTCTGGCAGTTAACTGGGAGTTTACTGTTTTTTTAAAAAAAAAGAAAAAGAAAAAGAAAGAAAAAAACCCAACCAAACAACAATTTGTCTCCCTAAGAAGATTAATAGGTGCATTTAAAGAAATCAGTCTGTAGGCTTAATGAGAAAGAGGCAGCAAAATCCTAAATGTGAGACCTCCTACAGTTTTTCAGTCCAGCTGTACAATCAAATAACAGTTTATGTAACTAGGATTGGAACAAAATAAATTAAAAGTAATTTCATGTTTCATCAAAGGAAAAAGTACAGTTTGGAGTCAACGTGGAAAAAGATCTAGTTCAGCACTGCATTTTCCCCAAGCCTTTCATAAGCTTTGTATTATCAGCTGATTTATTTTTTTCACAAGAGGAAGGCAAATTACGAAGTCCCTTAAGAACTTATTATACATTTCCAAATTTCAACTATTCCTATTTTATAACTCATAACTTCACATATCTGTAACCGAAATGTTTTCTTTAGGAGAGGAAAGAAAAAAAAACCCACCACACTGTTTTTCCCAGGCTGCAATCTGTTTTTTCTGGTTAAAAAAAAAAAAAAAGTGGTTAACAGCTACAACATGTCAATCTTTGAAAGTAATTCCCACGCACAATTTCGTCCTTTCGAAGGCATTAAATATGGCAAAATCTCTTCGTACTCCTCACGTCTAGACCGATGAAGGAAGGATGCAAGGTACCAACAGTCTCTTTCTCATACTGTGGAGCCCATAGCAGACCCAGTTGGGTCCCACAGCAGGTTGGCAAGAGGGGCAGGACCGCTCTGAATCCATTTAATAGCTGAAGAAGACACGTCTAACATTGACTTCACGCCTCCATACAACTTGCAAGGACAGAGCACCCTGAGGCCACGTCAGAAGAGGTCACATACTCCAAGCATCTCCTAACAGAGCTCAAAGATCAATAAATAAAGCCAAATTCCAAAATAAATCCCCACATGCATGATGTTACAATCCTCAGGAGAGCACCGGTCCTGCAAAGGGACGTCCACTGGAGCCAGGCTCTGAGCTTGGTGTCACCCTCACATTCCTCTCGGCAACTGGAGAAGCCTGCGAGCCTCCACTGCCGGGAAAGACTCAAGACAGGCTACAAAGCAATATTCTACTGGCAGGCAAGAAAGAAGAAAGAAAAACAGGGTTAAAGGCTGCTCTTGGTTATTGACATCTGGCCTCTGAAAGTCTCTCTACCCTGTAATACCTACACAGACATCTGTGCCTCCGGCACCCTGGGCCAATGGAGGAGGGCACACCAACCTCAAACACACCGGCTGAAACACTGAAGTTTGTCACATCTGCACCAAGCAACATTTTGGTCCACGGCCATTTTTTTTTCTGTGGCCTTCAGAGGAGCTGTCAAATCCTCATCTGAAAGCTATTCTGCATGGGAAACTGCTTTGTCATGTCTGAGAGACTGTGGTACGCGGCAGGTCCCGGAGCCAAGGGAAGAAGGGTTAGTCATACCTGCTCAAAAAAGCCTCAAAATTCAGCAACATTTCTCAAGCAGCATGGATGCATTTTACATACAGCATCTGCTTGCTCTAGGTTGTGTTATAGCTGTCAAAAAAGGGGGAAACTCTCCAAGAGGAGGGCAGGAGATGCCCTTCTCGTGAGGAGCAGCTAAGCATGCTCAGGCAGCAGAGGTTCAGATGACTGCAGGCGTCATGGGCTAAAAGTCACAGGCAGGAGAAGGCAGCCTGCACCTCGCACGGGGGTTCAGAACCTGCAGGACATCCCGGGCAGAAGTCACAGCACAGCACTGAAGCCTGCTGACAGAGAATGAGAAAACACCAAGAAACACAGGGATGGCCTCAATAGTCCTCAGGGAGGAGAGGAAGAGCTTCTCATGGGCCAGAGGAGCCTGTGCAGAGCTTGCTGCAGCTCGGGAAGTCACTGCATAACCGCGATGCAGTGAGAAGATTTGGTGTCCATAAGATGTCCCTTCCTTACCTCCTATTCCACCTGCTGCCTGGATGTGAACACGGAGGAGAGAGGCATGGTGGACAAGGGCAGGACCATCACATCATCTCCAAAGGCTCAGCTTCCAGTCCTGACCTATGTGCCAAGGGCTGCCCTCGCTGTGTCCCAGCCATGCAACATGCCCCATCATCTGGCTGCAGAACCAGAAATGGGTGAACATCCCAGTCACTGTCGCTCCCTGCTGTGAAACCAGCCAGCCAGAATGGCCCAAGTCCAAGTCTTTGAACACACCTGGGCTTAAAGGCATTGTCATCCCTCAGGAAACCTTATGGAAGTTAAGCCACAGCTGTGTGTCTCGAACACATGGACTACTGCAGGCAAACCAACACTGCATTTTGGCTTTGCAAAGTAGAGTATCTCATTTAAGATCTTAGTCGTTACCTTGCTAGTGGGACCATACGACGGGGCATCCAATGGTGTCTACCAGTGGGTAATGGCCCAGAGCTCTCCTCTGGTCCTGTGCTCCTACCTTTGCCCACTGGTACCCTGCACACCCTGTTACAGTCACTTGACCCTTGGACAACTGCGCCCATCATCAGCAAGCACTAATGGTCTCCGAGTGGGGATGTTCATCTTGGCTGCTCTAGTGTAAAGGTGTAAAGGCTCTTCCTAACATCAGGAAGCGAGAGGAGGACAAGGGCAGGCTGCTGAGGTGACCTGTGAGCAATGGATTTTCAAGGACTGCTGCTGCAGGAGACACTAAGGACAGGGATGGGAGAAAGGTCTGGGGACAGACTGGGCAGGAGAAGGGTTTTTTTGTTGTAGCTCTTCTTAGAAGATGCCTAATACACTTTACCGCATTAAATATACACACATTTTTCTTCTATAGACAATGACCTAGAAACACAACTAAATCATTTTTGACGAAAGAGAATGCACCAAACTATTTAATCACATCTTCAGGGGGAATAAAGCCAGTATGAATGGCTAATCTGCTGTACATGGCAGAAACTACAGTTTTGGGCTGAGGAAGACTGTATATTTTAGGAGGTGAAGCTTTTATTTAAGCCTTCTGTGATCACATATCCCATTACACCCTCTGCTACACTGCTTCTACACTTATTTATTCTCACTGTTTACACACATTTCATTGCCATTTGGCTAGTTCAGACCTCTACACTCCAGATTTTGTTTTGCCTTTGTTAGCCATTGTAACGATCTTTACCACCTACTGCCATAAGTCAGGCTGGATGGCATACTATCGCTTCTCATCTCAAGCCAAACCATGGTACTTAAAAATAAAAAAATAAATTAAAAAAAAAACAGAGAGAGAAAAAAAGCACACTCAGATGCAGTTTTTCTTGACTTGGTGGATGATGTTCCTCTGCCTCTGAGGAGCTGCTGTCTCCTGCCCTGTCAACCTGCTGTCCCCAGTCTGTTAACGGGTCCGGGGTCTGTCTTCGATAGCAAGCACACTCTAGTAAGCTATAAAGATGCCAAAAGTCAGTGGGATACCATCATCAGTGCAGTTAATTCATCTTTGACATTAAATATGAGCAGAGTACGGGTGAGGAGCCCCCCAGGAACATGCCTTCCAGCCTCACTGTAAAGCACAGGCCAGCATTAATAAGATGCAATGATACTGCTCTCTCTTGTAGGCTCCTAAATAGCTCAATAGCTGGCGAGGAGCCAGCTCACTGTATTTACAAAAACTTTTCAGCGCCAGTGACATGAAAAGTGGTAAGGCATGCCCAGCGATGACAGACAGGCTGCACAGCAGCGCTTCGGGGTCACGCCGAAGCTCAGCACCTCCAGGCACTAAAAAAGACAAAAAAACCTGTTCATAAGAACAAGTCGTGCCCATAGATTGATGCAAAAATAACAAATCTGTCATTCAAACAGACGTTTGAAAACATAGCGATGGCTGAACAGCGATGGTCTCAATCTCAAGAAAATACGTGCAACACTCATAACAGTTTACAATGCGTGGGACCGGGATGACCATCAGCACTTTCTGCCACTCACCAGCTGAAAAAAAACCCCGAGCAGTATCCAGGAGCAGTGGCCTCATCAGCAAAGACGACGTGATAATCTTATTTCCACATCTAGTGAAAAAACAGAACGCCTTTGCCATGGAGCCCATGTCACTCTACTGAGCTACCTGTTTTTAGGAGATGCTGTTTGCGCCCTGCCTGCCTGTCACATCCTTCCGAAGGTGCATCTCATATGCTAGGAAATGACTCCAATATTGCACAAGGATTACTAGAAAAACACCCTCGGCCGATGGTGAGCCACAGTGCCAGCCCCAGCTGGGGAATCGGTGAAGATGGCTGCCCTGAGAGGCAGGGTTGGCAGCAGGCAGGCTGTATTTTTCTGGAAGGTCCAGATGCACATCGAGTATTCCCCAAACCGGTATAAACTGCAGGATCATGCCACAGCGCCGAATACCTGTTTGCACTGAATTGGAAATGTGTTGGGAAGCATCAAATACGTGCTCAATTCACGCAGCAGAGAAAAGAAACCGGTTTATTCAGGCGCATTGGAGAAGCAGAAGCCTGCCCATTGCACGGCTCGGCACGACCCGCGGCGCGGAGGGACCCACCGGCCCCAGCGGAGGCAGTCACTCGAGCTGCAGCACCGCTCCCGAGCACCAGCAGAAGGGGCTGACCACCATGGACAGAAAGCGGCCCTGCCGTAGCTGCAAATTGTGCAAGAAGGAGCCAAAGAGCCCTTCAACTTTTCAACCAGCAGCAGCCAACAGAGTGAAGGAAAATAACCCTTCCACATTCTTCCACATCTTTCTTTCTGAGCAGAAGCGGAGGCCGTAGGTACATCCAGGAGCTCCTGGCACAGCACGAGGGAAGGGCAAAGAGGTGTGCCTTCAGTGTAACATCCAGGTTGGTTTCAGCAGTTGGAAACCCCAACCTGTGAAGCAGATTGCAAATCTGTGTATTTGTTTTGGAAATAAAGGCATTAATATTTGATGCCAAACATTTTGAATATTGATGAGCACATTCACAGAAGAGGTTTTGGAGTTACTTAAGCACCCAGAATTATGCCACCTAAATTCAGTGGCCTAATGGCTGCTGTCAGAACTATCAAAACTATGCAAAACACTGCTTGCTAAAGGGAAGACGCGTTGCAGCTGACATCGTCTGCCCATCACAGGAGAGGAAGATGAATTGAAACCCAGTGGGATATTTAACACCGCAAATATTTTGACTTGATCCATCAAGTATGCCGTTCTGTACTCTTCCTTTTACCTTTTATTTTGCTCACATAAGTTTTACAAGCTTGAAACATTGCATATATATTCTTCCCCTCCTCACTTAAACCCAACCTCAGCTCCCTCCTGACCTTCCAGATGTCTTACAGCAAATAAACTAATACTTACTAAGCGCGGGTGCATGGCAGGCTTTTCCAGAGTGCCAGTCTACAGCTCAGCAAAAGGCCAGGAAAAATCTATTTTAGTATTTGAGGAAAAGGTTTTCCAGCAATGGTAATGTCTCTGCACCGTCCCGCTCAGGGCCCAATCTCTTTGGGGACAGCAGTGCATGGAAACAAACACGGAGCTGGCTCTCCAGACCAATGCGAGCCCCGTCCATAGCCTGGTTTTCCATCACATCGTCTTGTTTTACTTCTAGCACAGTCATATGAAAATGGACACCGACTGCTCATTTCTGCAAGCTTCTGTAAAGTGCCCGTTTAAAAAGAAATGGGCAAACTTGATTTTTTTTTAAACTGCTTTTATGTATATACTTATTACCTATTATTGCTATGGTACTTATGGCAAGAAAACAAGTCTATACCCAGCAAACGCAAGTGAGCTACCAAAAGGGCTGATCAAAGCATCTGAACCGCACTGATGTTTTTTCCAAAGCTGAGCTATTTTCTGTAATTTGGAGGGCTGCTTCTTTCAGTCCTATTTCTACTATACTCTTTCCTATCACCCGATTTTTTCCTTCAAGTTCCACCACCTGCCAAACAGACTGATGCTAAATGTACAGCAGGGTAAACAGGATCGACACTTGACTTGCCGTTCCAAGCCAAGCGAAGGCTTCGGGGGATCGCTCACAGCACACGCGGGAAGTGCTACCGCTCTGTACTGGAATTTCCCTTCTTGGTCACTCCAAGACCTTCAACTCGCAGCAAGCTTACCTTGAAGCTTGAGAAATTCTGGGATATTCAGTAAAGTGGCTTCTTTATCAGGGAAAACAAAAGTCCTGGCAGTCTCTGCCGGCATGCCGTGGGAGAAACCTTCCTCCCAACCTCGAAGCCCAGCAGCCAGCCCGGCTGTTTGCAATGTCCATCTCCCAGCTCCAGAGAAACGGTGATGCTAAAAGCACCGCTGCTCTCACCGACAGCCTGTGTATTTGTGGCCGGTCCTCAATGCTTCCCAGGAGACTGACCCTCTTCCCCTCTCCCATCCTTCAGTCTTAGCTTATGCATCCAGGAGTCAAAAAAAGTCTTTTACGAGCTCCACAGCTGAGCAGCAGACAGACCGAAAACCTGAATGAATTGGGCATAAATCAGGTACAGGCAAATATGATCAGATGCAGCAATAAAGTCACTCTTCAGGATACCAGGAAAACCAGCCGCCTAAAGCGCTCTGCCCCAAGCTACATTTCTGAACTTGGGATCATCCCTACTCTGCCATCCAACCCCTTTTCATCAGTCCATCAAACCGCACCGTAAAACGAGCTTGTCACTTCTGCTTAGGGGATCTCTTTGGAGGAGCAGACCAGGACTCTGCTGCCAGTCAGCTGGAAAGTTTTCAGTCCGAATGCATCCGCAACCAATTTGTGTTCCTTTGATCCTACAGCTTAATAACACTCCATCTTTTCATCTCTTTTCAGGCAACAGAGGCTCCGTTTATCCGGACAGACTAGCAGCAACCCTTCCCTCCCTCCTCCGATTCAGCATCACCTCGCCCGAGTACCAGAGCTGGGCACAACTCCCCTAGGCGAGACTCTAGCAGTGCCTCGCACAAGGGTAAGGTCTTCTCATCCACACCCAAAATGCCTCGCCTGATGCAATCCTGCACCACCTTTGCTTTTTTTAGAGCTGCACCCGGCTGGCAGAGCCGAACCATCTCACAGCCGAGACCTGCACCCATCTTCCCTTCATCCTCCGGCTCCGCCGCGCCTCACCCAAAGCACACAAGCAGAAAATCCAAGTTTATAAATAGTGGTAGGTGTTGCAACCTGGTGAGCAGACCTTACTTCTATCGCACGTTTTCTACTCTCTGAAGCCTCTCCATAGTGTATGCACAGTTTCTTGAAAACGACTATTATGAATTTAAACACAAGATCCCAAAATCCACTGTACCACATATGAGGTATTCAGACTATTTCCCTATACAACACAAAGCAAGTTGTGAAAAATTACACAGACAAGTAGCACTATTATGGTTCTTGTTGGCTTGCATACAGATTTAGGTTATTCAATTCAGAGAAAAAAACCCAATTGCCCAGATACTGAGAGAAATTCACTTCCCTTTCCCTTGTCACTCAGGATTTCTGGAGTGGCACTTTTTGCACCGCACACTCGCTGCTCAGTCAGCACGAGCTCTGCTTTACTAAACCTTTTACAACATCTGGTCTATCTTACATGCCCACTCCTGCATGTCATACAGATGACTTTCTTCTTGAGGCCTGTTTTTTCCTTTGTTTCCACTTTGTTACCTTGAATTAAAATCCCTCAGCGTTATCTCAGCTCCCCACACCCCTCCCACACTCAGTTTTTAAACACTGCGATAGATCAGCATCTTTCCCATCCCACCGCCGCTCCGCAGCAGCCTTCACCGCCAGCCCACAGGGCCCCGTGCGGCCCACCTCTTTAATTGTGTTAATTAATTGCAAGGGAGGGCAGCTCCCCGGCAGCAGCTCCCCGGCGGCAGCTCCCCAGGAGGGGCAGGAGCATCAGCTCAGCATGCGAGGGCTCCAGCATGGCCGGCAAAACCAACCCAGTGTTTCTGGCAGGAGAGGAGCAAGGATGGTCAGCGCTGCAGGACTCCGCTCCTCCACCCCGCCAGCCCCGTGTGCTCCGGGAACCCCAAAGCCCCCAGGATCCCCAGCCCCAGTTCAACAGCAAATGTAGACCCCAGGCAGCAATGGGGGAGCCCTGTGTCAGTGCCAAAACCAGACAGAGACGGCAGATCTGCACAGCTCCCTCGGCTGATGTTATTACATCGGCCTAAATAGCCCTGCAGGTATTTAATTTTAAATCGTTACGAGCAGCCTATGAACAACTTCTCACTGTCAGAGTCCGAAGCGGAGGGGTCGGTGACTCTTTAGCAAGGGGAACTAGAAAAAATGTAAAGGAAAACGGGCACGATTTCACTCAGGGGTATTTTTTCACGCTCCTCCTGTAAAAGCTGGCAGAGATTTACAAAGAGAAGCCTGCCCGCAGCTCAGCCACCCCGTTGGATCCCTGAATCCCATCTGGATGTTAAAGTGCAGCCTGCAAGGAGCGATCGCAGCCCGCCGGCTGGGAGG
>NW_009608231.1:71691-72062 GCF_000690535.1 Cariama cristata
GAGGTGGAGAGCCTGAAATGCCGCCACCTCGGCCACGCGCCGTAGGCAAACCGCCCGCCGAGTCCCCCGCATCCCTCCGTGCAACTTTCTGCTCCTCGCATTTATTTTTCCAGACAAGATGATATTTTAGAATTGGCTTTTTTTTTTTAAGGAATATCTCCAATCCCACGTCCCACTTCTGAAGCATCTCCCTCTCTGCTGGTGCTGCCTGGCAGAGGGAGGGCGGCTCGGCGTGGCTCCCCGCGAGGTTTTGCACCGGTGACTCCTGGCAGGGCTGCACGTCCCTCCTCTTACATAACGACCTTTCCCAATAAGTGCCGGCTTCGGTTGGGGTGGCTGTAGTTGGGGTGGCCATGTTTGGGGTGCTCGCA
>NW_009608232.1:0-3369 GCF_000690535.1 Cariama cristata
GGCTTGCGATGCCCAGACCTTTTCCTAATGCCCCGGGGAGGGGGTCTGAGGTGGGCTTCAACTGGGAGAGAAGATGCTGGCCGGGCCCTAACCGGGGAGCCAAAGGATTGCTTCTGGTCCAAGCAGGACCGTGCATCCCCTTTTCTAACCCTGCCAGTCCTTGACAGGCCCAGGCGTGTGGGGGCAAGTCCCCGGGCGTCCCTGCTGTGGCTTTTTCTACTGTTTTACCACCATCCGCCTGCTGCGAGCTGGCGCGTGCGGTCACTGCCCGGATCAAAGGGCTCTAAGGCAAAGGCGGAGGGTTTCCCGCAGGGCTGCCAAGGGAGATTCCTCTCCGTATGGGGAGCGGCTGTCCCCATCCCAGAGCTAGCCCTGGGGTTCAGGCGTTACCCCAAAAAACAGGCTGCCGAGAGAGATGTGGCACTTGGCAGGGGATTTGCTGGGCCAAACCCTCCCGCTTAGTTCCCCGCTCAGAGCCCTCGGGTTTGCATATTGAGCCTGGTGGACTGCTGCTCCTGACAGAGGAAGGCTTAGACATTTGCAAAACCTTTTCCCTTTTTCCCCCTCTCCGCTTTCAAGTGCACCCTCTGCAAACGCTCGGGGTCTTCGGGCAAGTGCCGTTGCTGGCGAAGCGGAGAGCTGGGAGCAGGCTGGGGTTGGGGCTTTCCAGCGGTAAGCACGAAATGGGAACGTTGCCTCCTTCCTCTTGGTCTTAGGAGCTCGGTTTATTCCCTTTGCAGAGAGATCTTAGCTGAGCAAAAAAAACCAAGCGGGGCTTTCACGTTGCAGATGGAGCAGGGAGTCCAGGCAGAGCTCCTGGCTCTCCTGCACTGCCGCAGAGCGACGTGTTGGCCCCCCCCTGCTACTCTTTCACCTCCGTGTAGATGGAAGACCTACAGAAAATACCCGGAGCCAGTGCCATAGTTCGCATGCATGTGGTTGCTTGGGTTTGATGCCCTCCATCCGTATGGAGCCGCCTTGCTGGGAAGTGGTGATGGCAGCGAAAGGTTGGGGGTCCTGCGGTTGCGGGGAGGTGGGCTCGGCCTCTTGCAAGAGGTTTGGGCACGCTGGGAGGAGGTGGCAAAAAGAAAACATTTTTTTGCCAAGGGGCAGGCAGCGGTAAAGGGCTGTTTGTCAGGTGTAGGGGAGAAGCAAGGGGAGATGCAGGTGCTGGGCACTGCCTAGCCCGGTCCTGAGCAGCTCTGGTGCAGCAGCACGATCTTAAAGCCTGTCTTTTTGCCTGTACTTGCGAAAGTTAAGTGACTGCTTTTTGGAGCCTTTTCAAAGTCTGCCAGCTTGGCTGCCGTGTGTCCTCCAAATGCGGGGCAGGATGCTCGGCTCACTCCCCAGGTCTCCAGCCCTGCCAGCTGCCCGTGGCCAAAGCCGGGGGAGCCCTGCCAGGACGGCTTCTCCCGGCTCCTTCATTCCCTGGGACCGTGGGGCTGGCAGCACCGGGAGGTGTGGGAATGTGTGGACACGGAGGGCTCTGGGATGGGAGCGATGCCGGTGGTTTGCCCCCACCTGGCAGGGCTTGCTCTCGAAGGCAGCTCCGCTCCTGGGAAGCTGGCAGCAGGATTTGCAGCATTGGGGAGGCTTTGTGCTTTTTTTTTTTTTTTTGGGGGCTTTCCTGAAAATGGGGCCTTTTGCAATTCTCCCAATCCTTAGACAAAAACCTGGCAGAACCTCTCCAAAACTTCTGGGAATTAAGTTTTTGAAAGGCGATGGGGTTAAAGACACTTACACTCCTTGTACGCTGCTGACAGGTTTCCTGGTGCGGAGATTTCTTGCCGGGACTCCAGTTTATGTTGGTGAGTTGGGCTCAGGGAGCTGAAGTTGCTCCAGGAAACATGGGAAGATTTTCAGCCTAGGAGAAAGGGCAGAGGTGACGAGCGCAGAGCCTCGGAAACGGCTGAGGATGGAGACCTCGTCCCTTCCTTTCCCACCATCCCAGGGACAGTGTTGTTCCCAGTGTCCAACGTGAACTGGGATCTGGGCAACTGCCATCTGTGGCGTTGCTCCGAGGACAATTTTTCCCCGTCTCCTTCATAACTGACCCCAAAGTGGGACTGGGGACAGCCAGTGCTGCATTTGTCCATGCATTGTGCGTAGGTCCCTCAAAGCTTTACCACAGCCAGTGCCTGTATGCACGCCGCGTTTCAAGGGAGAAAGCTCTTGCAGACGTCGGGAATAAAGACTGAAATAAATAGGGCCTAACAAGCCCTATTTGTATCTGCAAATAATAAGGAATGAGTTACAGTCTTGGAAGAGCAGGAACGTTACCCTGTGTGCAGGGTCCAGCCGGTCCCCGGCGTTGATTTGGTGCCTTCCTGGCGCTGTCCTCTGCGTGGAAGCTCTGCTTGAAATGTATTGTCCACAGATGGGTTTCTCAACCTTTTCGAACTCAGGGATGGCCAAACCTTTTTGGTGGAAATCCAAGGATCGTTTTGTTCGGAGCCGCCACATGGTTTTATTTACGACCCATGCGAATTAGGCAAATGTCTCACTGTTTCTCTCTTTTCTTTGATCCTCTCGTGCTTGCTTGTGCGCGTAGGAATGTACGCGTGTGTGCTTAGGAACAATTTTGCAGACTGCTTCCTACTGTCGTTGGGATGCGGAGCAGGTCCTGGACCAAGTGCGACAGCAGGCAGCGATGGGCCCCTGTCCTGATTTCACATCACGGATCGATTCCCTGGGCAGGTCCTCCTGAGGAGGGAGAAAAGTGCCAGGCACTACCCAAGCCACGCCACCATCTTCTGCCATGCCTGGGTTCCCCAGCCCAAGGGTGGAGAAAATCCTTGAGGACTATCAACATCCCTGTCCTCGCCAGGACATGAACAGCACATGGCTGAAAAGCAGGCTGAGCCCCTGGTGCTGGGCCGAGTACCACCTGCCGTGTCCTCTGTGCTCATCGACGGGGGCTTCGGTTCCTCCACCTCCTGCCTGGAAGTCCCCCTGCTTCTGGATGAGACACACCCATGGCTGTGTCCTTGGGTCTGGAGGTGTCCCCATGGATCGGCTTCTTGGCGAAGGAAGCGCTCAAAGGCGACTGCGTCCCCTTTGGAAAAACCAGTTGCTCCGGCATCCTCGGCAGGACTTTTCCTCCCTCCCCGGGAGGAGTCGCGTGGGCTGCCCAGACCCTTGCAGAGCTGGGGCTGGCCTCGGCGGGAGACTTCCCAAAATCCGTCCGCTTGTGCGAGTCCCCTGCTCAGGGCGGTGCTGCCAGCTCCCAAAGCCACGCTTAACAGGACACATGTGTGCGGCCCTGGGAAATGTGGCAGCTCTGATTCTCATTTGTACTGCCTTACCCAGCGCCAACTTGCCGGGAGGCAGAGCCCTGCCAGCAGCCACACTCCGCTCCGTGCCAACCTC
>NW_009608232.1:3474-4005 GCF_000690535.1 Cariama cristata
CCCGAGGCTGGGCGGAGCGGCGCGGGGGGCCGAGCCTGTCGGGGGAGATGCGGTGGTTTGCTACTCCCGCATCCCTTGCGGTCGCCGGCGGTGGCTGCCGTTTGGGACTCCCAGGTCTGGGCGGTGGCTGTGCCGCTGGGCACCATCCCCAGCGGAGGGATGAGCGGTGCCTCGCCTCTACAGCTCGCTCTGGAGAAAGGTTAAGCTCTGCTTAAGGTAGAGCCCTAATTTGGGGGGTACCCAAAGAGAGGCTTTGTGGGGAGGGGGAGGTCCACACAGCCCTGCTCGGTGCAGAGCATCCCCGGGCACGCGTGCAGCCACCCTCCAGGCTTCAGGGGCTGTTTGGCTCCGAGATGGAGGCACCGACGGCGTTCAGGTGTCTCTGAGGTCCAGTAGCAGCTCCTCTCAGGAGTTGGGACCAAGGTGTGGGGTGCTCCGCTCCGCCACGTGCCCGCATCCCGTGGGCTGCACCCTCCTGGTCCTGGCACAGCAGGTTTTGGGCCGGTGAGGGGTGCGGACAGCCCGGCAGCG
>NW_009608232.1:4023-4630 GCF_000690535.1 Cariama cristata
GACTGTTCCTTGCTGACAAAACCCCCGGTTTGCGACACAATTTTTTGGCATTTTGTCCTGGCCATCCGCTTTCTATTCTAGCGCTCGCCTTGCAGGAAGGCTTTGGGGATGGAGGGGGTGGGAGCCCATTTCAATTGTTCGGGGAATGGAAGTAACTTATTTTGCGGCTGGAGAAACCCAGCGGAGCTTGCTGCACGCAGGGAGTTTTTCCACTGCTGTCTCTCCCGCTTGAACAGCGTAACCTCGAGGGTTTCCGAACCAGCGCTGGGTACGCTGCTGTCGTCCTTGCGGCGGGGCTGGGTCTGGTGGGTGGTCTTTGGGCTGGAGCCTTCCCCGGGGCTGTACATCACCTGCCCGAGTCTGTTTTGGGGGAGAAATATGCACCTTGTGGAGTCTGACTTTTTTGGGGCAGGGTGGTGTGGACTGGAGGAGATAGAGGATCTCCCCCCAGTACAGGCTGGGATTGTGCTGCCGAAAGCCCAAGGCTTTTAGGGGCAGGAAGGTTCCCACCTTGATCTCTCCGGGCAGGGGTGAATCTCCCACCTACTCCCACATGACCCCGGCAAAATGAATCACCAAAAATGAAAGGAAGCAAAGAAAGAAAAAA
>NW_009608233.1:0-3135 GCF_000690535.1 Cariama cristata
AGCTGCCACCGTCCCTTACGAAGGAGCTGCCACCCTTTCCCCCCTTTCCTCTGCAAGGAGCTGCCACCATCTCCCCTCCTGCAGGGAAATGCCACCATCCTGTCCCCCCACTGTCCCCAAGCACCCCCAAATCCCACTAGCAGGTCACTGCCATCCCAGCGATGCCTCACGTCCCACCGGGGTGGGTGTCCCCCTTTAAAAAAACCCACCAGCCCCACGCAGAGCCCCATTCTCTCTGCTTCTTCGTTTTGAACTCTTTGGAGCAGCTTAAACCTTCACATAATGAAACCATCTCCTCCCGCCGACTTCTCTCAGCCACGTTATCCACCCTCGGGGGGCTAATGATCTCCTTTTCTTGGCAGTCTTGGCTCCGGAAGAGGAAGAACTGGTGGCTATGGAGGGGCGGTCCACCCCACCCCACCGAAAAAAAGTGCTCCCACCGGGCAGCTGGATCAACCCCCCACCAGGATAGGGACCAAACTGTCTCCTGAGCCACCCGGGAATAAACCAGAGCCTCAGGATGCCAAATGTGAGTATTTTTCGTGGCTTCTCGTTGTCTCCAACACCCCAGCGCTGGATTTTTTGCTGCGAGGAGAGAGCGGGGAGCCTGGTGGGCGTTTGTTTAACCCGATCCGGGAGGATTTGCAGGTCCTTTTCCTTAATTAATCCTCTAATTAAGCACGTGGCCATGTTGTACTCCAGTGTCGCTGGTTTACATCGCTTTTCTTTCCCTGGTGCCAGCAGCTTTCCAAAGCTTGCTGGGACTGACGTGCACTCCCTGTCCTCCTTAAACCACGTCAGTCAGTCCTTCCTCTCCTAATTAACGACGTTCCCCTAAAACGATCGCTTTCAGATACCTCTCACTCGCTGGCTGGGCTTAGGAGCCTGCCTGCGGCTCACCGATTGCGGACAAAGCTTCCAAAAACACTCTGGAAAACATCCTCGAGTGGGAAAACGGGCTTCCTTCCACCCCAGAGCAGCGATCTTTGTCCTCCCACAGCTCTGCTGGCTCTTCCCCGCTTTATTCCCGCCTGCGCAGGGGTGCGCGGAGCAGCTTAATTTTCAAAATCAGGGTTAGGGGTGGTAAAAATCGCTCGGTGGGGGGAGAAACGGCACGGCCGGATGCTGCTCCTTGTGCCTCCTCCCACAGCTGTGCCCTGATTTTGGTTTTTTCTCTCTCTTTCTTTTTTAAACTTTATTTTTTCTTTTTAGCCCAGAACCTTACGACGTGCGAAGTATGCGGCGCCTGCTTCGAAACCCGCAAAGGTTTATCCAGCCATGCCCGTTCTCACCTACGGCAACTCGGCGTAGCCGAATCGGAGAGCAGCGGGGCTCCCATCGATTTGCTTTACGAACTGATGAAGCAAAAAGGCAAACCCGACGGCAGCCCCATGTCTCCCACCCTCGGCAAAAAATCCGGTTCCCCCAAAGATGCCGCCACCGGTTCCCCTCGACCCGCTCTCCTGGCGCTCGGCAAGGCCGGCGATCGCCCGTCGGATGGTCCCATTAATAAAGCCATCAAATCCCCTCCCGGCTTCTCAAAAAATCTCTCGCAACCAGGATCCCCCATCCTTAAGAAGGTGCCACCCGCTCTTTCGGGGTCCCCGTCTCCGAAAAACCCCGAGGAGAAGAGCTCCAAGCTCTCGCTGAGCCCCCTGCAGAGCTCCCCGAAAGCGCAGTGGCCGCAGGCGGATGAGGAAGGACCCCTCAATTTAAGTGAGTTTGGTTTTTTTTGTTGTTTTTTTTTCCCCGATGAAATTCCTGGCTTTTCCCATCCTACTCCTGTCAAACCAGGCATCCCTTGGTGGCTGGGAGGGTGCAGAGCTCGACGGAGGAGCCGGTGTTTGGTGACCGCCGTGCCAGGGAGATATGTACCGCTTGGTCACGACTATCAGAGGGGATGGTCTTCCCTGACTGGGCAAACAGGGATTCCCATTGGGATTTCAGGAAAACTACTGGCTCTCTGCCCTCTAAGCCCTTCACGTTTTTCTCCCCGACTTTTCTTGCTTCCCATCTCTCCTCTGGGCTGCGGTTTGGCTGGCGTGGAGCACCCTGCTGTGCCGCAGCTCAATCCGGCACAACCAGCTCCGCTCCCCCAACAGAACGCGGTGGGTTTGGCCGGCGTCGGCCCGTTCCCCGCTGCCCTTTCCAGCGTAGGAAAAGGCACCGCCGCAGCTCTTGGGACCGCAGCCCTGGTGCTGCCATGGCCCTCTTCATCCCCGAGCTCCATCGGTGACTTAGACACCTTGGGACCAAAACGGTTTTCCTGGCGGCAGCCGGCTCTTGCCGCCTTCTCCCGGAGCGCCACGTCTTGCTGGGAACGTCTTCATCAACAGCTCAAAGGGCTGTTTGGCTTCTCTGGCTCGTTAGTTCTTCCTCCTCGTTACCGGGCTTGCCCAGTGAGCCCGTCACACTGCTGGCAGCACCGACAGGCTCTTCCATCTTCCCCGGTGGGAATCGCGGCGCGTTTTCGGGATCGTTTCCTGTGATAAAGCAGAAGTCGACATCTTAGCGTTTGCTGTATCCGCTCCTCATTACAGGCGCGGTTTTAAGACCTGATATCCCTCAAAATCCCCACAGCTGGGAATTTCCTAACCCTGTGAGGTTTCTCAGAGCCGTACGGCTATAAAATCATTCCATCCTGGCTACCGACTCCCTTTTCATAAGCTGAAAATCTCTGAGATGGCAGAGCCGTACGCTGGCCGGTGGTGGGGTGGACTCTGTAGCTGGAAGGATGCACCCATGGGTTTCCCCCGGAGCAGAGTCGCTCTCTGGGTGCTGCTTTGCCACCGGTGACCGAAGATGAAGAATTCGATCCTGGCTCATCCCGGCAGCCCTTAAAAAACTCGGAGCAGCAAGAGAAAAAGCAGGTTATGCCTGTCTCGTAGCCAGCGCCGTAATTCCTCTTCGTTAGGGCTCCTTGCTTAACGAAGCCGTAGGAGCAGAGGAGTTCTGGTCTGGCTGCTCAGCTTGGCGTGAGCAAAGTCCCTGGCAACGCTGCAGGCTGCAGCGGCCAACAGATTTGAAACCGCGGCACGAGAAATCGGCTGATCTTCTCCCTGGTTCCTCTCTGCCGGCCGAGAAACCGAAGTTGTGGCCGTGGCGGGTGGGCGGGAGCGGCCGGGTTGGCGGGGA
>NW_009608233.1:3166-4248 GCF_000690535.1 Cariama cristata
TTGTCTGCCGCAGTGCCTCCGCTCCCTCTCCGTAGGTCCCATCCCAGCCACGGAAGCACCCAAATGCCGAGTCAGGTTAGAAATTACCGCCCCGGTCTCCCCGGTGAGCTCTTTCCACCGGCGGGGATGGCTGCACGGTGCTTGGAAGCAGCTGGACAAGTCTTGCCTGCGCCGATCTGCCCTCCCTCTGAAATTATCCTGCTCGGGTCTCTTTTGGGGTGCGGGTTCAAGCCGCTGGCGTGGTTTTGCCGCGGTTCCATGCAGGGATCTGCCTCGATTTCCCCATCCTGACGCAGCACCGATGGTTTCTCCCCGGAAAACAGGGAGAGGGGGACCGGTGAAGTTGCGTTTCCCCTCCAGGATATCGCATGGCTCGGGTTGCGGCTTGGTTTTGGCAGTAAAAACCTCTTCCCGCTTCATCTTCCTCCTCCTCTTCATCAATGTGCCAGGAATTGGCGCTTTCCGAAGGCAGGAGATGCCCCCAGCTTGAGGGCCGAGCATCCAGCAGGGATGGTTTAGGCCCACGGTGTTTGTCCCGGTGCCACCGGTACCGCGATATCCGGGAGCGCGTCTTCATCCAGAGCCCTTCCTCCTCCCGAAGGCTTGGCCGCTGCAGCGCGAGGGAGACTCGCCGCTTCCCGGGGACACGGGCAGGGAAGGGACACGAGCGTCCACGTTATCCCAGTGCTCCGGACTATGGCTCTGCCATCGGCCCCACCGGGAAGCCCTCCAGCTCTCCGCAGCCCCCCCGGCTGTTGCGTTTTCCTGGGGTACCCCGATGCGTTCGAGCCTGCTTCCGATTTTGGGCAGGGATCGGCTTTGCCGCTGTGGGCTGCGTCCATCCGTCCCGTCCGTTTGTTGAGCAACGCCGGTCTTTCTTCTCTCTCTTTCTCCGCAGCCTCGGGTTCGGAGCCGGTGCGAGATATCCGCTGCGAATTTTGCGGCGAATATTTCGAAAACCGGAAAGGTTTGTCAAGCCACGCTCGATCTCACCTCCGCCAAATGGGGGTGACCGAGTGGTCGGTCAACGGTTCGCCCATCGATACGCTACGGGAAATCCTCAAGAAGAAATCCAAACCCTG
>NW_009608233.1:4663-5640 GCF_000690535.1 Cariama cristata
CACGGTGAGGGGGGCACGGGGAACCCCCCGGCTCTGTGCCGGGAAAGGTTTTTGGCTGATGGGGATGCAGAACGGGGAGAGGGGAGCGGAGATTTGGGGTCGTTGCTTCCCCTTGATCCAAATTAACTCCGTAGAGTCTTTCCCCTCCCCACCGCCAGACGCCTGATGGGGCCGGGGGACCCTTCTGGAGCTGGAAAACACGGGGAATTTCAATCCCACGGAGGATTTGCCGCTGCGGCAGGGGGGGGTGGGGGGGGACAGCCACCTGCGGGGAAAAAATTCCCCCGCTCCCCCCCTTCTGTTTTTTTTTGTTTTTTTTTTCCCCCCCCTCCCCCAGCCGGCGAAGCTTGCGGCGAGCTGTGCGGCCTCTACTTCGAAAACCGTAAAGCCTTGGCCAGCCACGCGCGGGCACACCTCCGGCAATTCGGCGTCACCGAATGGTGCGTTAACGGTTCGCCTATCGAAACCCTCAGCGAATGGATCCGACATCGACCCCAAAAAGCCGGCGCTTACCGTAGCTACATCCAAGGCGGACGACCCTTCACTAAGAAATTCCGGAATTCTTCGCACGGCCGGGATCACGACGGCGGCGGTCGACGGATGCCGCTCGGTCTTCAAGCCGGCGGCGTGACTTTTCTGAGCAAAGGATTGACGGGAGATTTGGCTCACGGCGATGCCGGAAAAATCCTGGATGGGGGAAGCGGCGGTGAGCGACCCATGATCACTTCTCCTCTCTCTTTGGTGAAGGTGGAGGAACATCAACGCTCCAACATCAACAGTGAGTTGGGGAGAAGAGGGCAGAGGGGGTCACCAGCACCGGCAAAGCACCAAAAAACCCTGCCCTGTCCCCTCTGCCCGTTCCCGGCTGCGCCGGGAGTTGGGGGTTCTTTAGCTGAGACCCCCCCTCCTCCTCCTCTTCTTCCTCCCAAGGACCCAGTTCCCCGTGATGAGTGGGGGCTGCTCCCTGCGTCGCGGGG
>NW_009608233.1:5841-6206 GCF_000690535.1 Cariama cristata
GGCGCCTCCCCGTGTCCCCCCCCCGCCGCAAACTTCCTTGGTGAAATTTGTGGGGAACATCTACACCCTCAAATGCAGGTAAAATCTCGGGAAAAGGGAGTGGGGAAATTCATCCCGCATCCGTAGGGATCCTTTTTTCCGTCTGGAAGCGTTGCCTTTCCCTCCTCTGCGGCACGGAGACGTTTTTGGCAGGGGGGGCTGTCCCAAAATGGTGACCAAACTCGGCGATCGCCGAGTTGATGCCGTGTCATCCCGTAGGTTCTGCGAGGTGGAATTCCAAGGTCCCCTCTCCATCCAGGAGGAATGGGTACGGCATCTCCAACGACACATCCTGGAAATGAATTTTTCCAAAGCGGATCCTTTAC
>NW_009608234.1:0-205 GCF_000690535.1 Cariama cristata
TTGGCTCAACCCACTCGCTCCGTGGCGGGAGCATCCACCCCGCAGTCCCCGGTCTCCACGTCCAGGCAGGCAGCAGGTCCCTCCCGCAAGGGCTCCGTGGCCTTCAGCCCCGAGGTGGAAACAGGGAAGCCCAAACTCCCATCCAACATGTGAGTCCCTGGCAGCACCCGTGCACAGGCAGGAGGGACCCGAGCAACACGGCGGC
>NW_009608234.1:269-2034 GCF_000690535.1 Cariama cristata
GAAGAGGTGAGAGGCAGGCGCCAAGGACTGGCTGCTCCGGGCATGGGGGCACAGCAGGGATGGGAGTGGGGCAGCCCCAGAGCTGGCCCAGCCGGATGAGGTGGGGGGGCTCTGCTGATTGCCCTGAGGGGGGGACCCTGCCCGGGCTCTCCCCTCCTTGCTCCATCACCATCTGTCCTGAGTCCTGCCCTCCTCCTGGAGGCAACGGGAGGGGTCAGAGCCCTTGCCCAAACTCCTGCCTGCCTGGGGAGCCGGGCTCCCTGCGACTACTCCTGGAGGATCAGATGCCATCCCTGCGCTCTGCCCTCACACCCCATGGCCTCTCCTTGGCGCCAGGCTGGCGCTGGCAGCTCCTCCAGTTTGTCCTCTGCTGCAGCAGTGGCCACCATGTGCCCGCCTCGATCCCCAGAAAGCCCTGCCCGGCACCTTTGCTTTTTGGGAGAGGAGGGAGAGGCAGCCCTCCGGGGCCCACTGCCAAGGGCAGAGTGAGGGGGCTGGAGCCCACGGCGGAATCTCCCCGGGCAGGCAGAGCGCAGGTACCCGGAGCCAGGTCCCCCCCCTCCCTGAGGCCCTGGCAGGTCCCTTGGGGCACGATGCCAGGACCTGGGGGTCCCGGGCAGGGTCCCCCTGGTGTGACGAGTGCCAAGCAGCAGAGCAGGGGACAGCTGGGTCTCGCACTGAGCAACCCCTGGGTGCCTCTCCCCATCTTCTGGGAGCATCTTGCCTCGGAGGTGGTGTGTCCCCACGGGGCTGGGATGTGCCACTGGACAGGGCTCTGCCCCGAGACCCAGGTGCTGTGGCCTGGCCCCTCGCCATGCTCTGGCAAGGCGGCAGCCCGGGGGGGAGGACCTGGTTGCCTGCAGCTCCAGGAGGATGCTTGGCCTGGGCACTGCTCCACCCCCGCTGCCCCGCCCTGCGCTGCGGTCCCATTTCCAGACTTTCTGGAGATGCCGGTCACCAGCACCACAGTGAGCGAAAGGGTGTCGTGAAGAAATTCCAAGCCTGGGCAGCGCCTGGGTGACAGGCAGGGCTGTGGTGCTGCCTCCCCCTGCCCTCCTGGGTCTCTGTGCGGGAGGGCAGGGGCCTGGGGTCCCCGCGGCCAAACCACATCGCCCCTCCAGAGCCAGTAGTCAGCAATGTGTGTTCGAGTCGTGGCTCTGCTGAGCAGCTGAGCTCTGCTAACAGTGTCGCTTTGGGCCAACCGTATTAACAGTCCTGGTTAGAGTAGTGTCCCCTCCCGACCCCGCCGCGCTGCGCAAGCTGCTTCCACTACCGGAGTCAGGAACCATAGCTTGTAGTTGTGCTCGGGGGCTTGGCTGCCGCTGAGCAGGGCCCGCCAGACCCCCAGCGCAGCGGGCAAGGGTCTCGTTCCATGCGGTACTTCTTAAAGTGAGGTCTTCAGTTCTCCCTCCTCGTGTTTTGGGACATCGGGACCAGTCCGGACTGCAGGGCTGCTGGGGGAACCCAGCCTGTGGGGCACAGCAGCCTGGCAGGAATCCCATCAGCATGTCCGTCGGAGGGGATGTCCAGCACTGCCTTTTTTTCACGGACTTCAACTCCCCTTCCCTGCCCACCCCCACGTCCTGCTCCATCCTCATGGTCAGTGTCTCCCCGGCAGCCCTTCGGGAAGGGGTCTGCAGCTGGGCCGCATAGTCAGATGTTCCCGGGCTGTGTTCACACTGCGTGATGTAGATGTTTTAGCGGTCATCCTAGGTGTCCCCTGCAGATCACGCGGGCCAGCCCGGACAGCACCGAGCATGGCTCT
>NW_009608234.1:2281-2481 GCF_000690535.1 Cariama cristata
CCACGCGCGTGTCTCTGTGGCATGTGTGGGCGCAAGTCTAGCCACCAAAGACCATGATCCTTCACTCTTGCACTCACGGCAGTCGATGTACAGAGCTTGTAGTTTTCATATCGCAGAGGATTTAAAAGCGTTTTTTTATTTTTGGTCGTTGTACATAATGGATTTAAATAATAAAGAGAGATTCTGAGCTGGTTCTGGGG
>NW_009608235.1:0-324 GCF_000690535.1 Cariama cristata
GCTGCGTCCCCTCCGTGTCATAGCGTCCCCAGCGTCGCTGCCGCAGGAAGGACCGCAGGGATTCTGCAGGGACACGGGGACACCCGCGCTGGCATGTGTGTGACACCGTGGGGCGGGATGCAGCAGAGCCACCGGCAGCCTCCAGCAGGTGGCAGAGGTCCCTGACAGAAGTCAGTGACGCAGTGGGGATAGGGGACATCTCGTCACGGGGTGACATGGCAGGGTGGGTGTCAGTGTCACCATGGGGGACAGTGGTGGTCACCTCAGCTGCGGGGATGGTGACACAGTGGGGACAGAGGGGGTGCCACCACAGGGGACGGGATG
>NW_009608235.1:398-1324 GCF_000690535.1 Cariama cristata
GTCCCCTCAGGACCGGGGAGCTGACATGGCAGGAATTGGGCATGTCGAGGGGACACACAGACAGCGGGGACATCCCTGGGGAGGGGAAGGTGGCCTGCAGGGATATTGGTGTCACCTGGCCGGTTCTCGTAGTCGCTCTCGGCCATCTCATACTTCTCCACCTGCGAGACGTCTTCGTATTCCCCAATGCGCGCCCCGCTCCGGTCGATCACCTGCGGCACTCCGTTACTACAGGGGGTGCTGGTGGGGGGACCCCCGGGGAGTTATCACAGGGTCTCCCCTCAGAGGGAGGACCCATTTTGGGGTGAGAAAGGGGTGTGCTAGCACCAGCAGGGATAGGGAGCCTGGTTTCAGGTGTGAAAGGGGGTGTACTAGCACCAGCGGGGCTTTGGGGTGTAAAGTAGGGAAATGGGGTACAATGGGACAGTTTCAGGGTTCAATTTTGGGGTGAGAAGAGGTGAAAGGAAGCAGGGGAGAGACAGGACCCACATGCACGCGGCAGCCATCGGCCACAGGATAGGAGCCCAGCAGGGCCTCGTCGCAGTCCAGGCGCCCCAGCAGCTCTTCCTCTGTGCTGTACAGCTCCAGGTCCATGCAGGAGGCCGGGCTGCCCACCACCAGCTCCAGTTTGCACTGGAAAGGACGGACAGGGAAGGGGAGGACACTGGTCAGTGGCAGGATTCGGCCCCGGGCTGGTCCTGGTCCAGGGGATCCAGCCCTCATCCCGGTGCAGAGGTGGGGGGGGCTTGATTCGGTGCCGGCAGCGAGGGCGCTCCCCGGCCCGGTCCCGGCTCACTCGCCCCAGGCAGGGGAGAGAGAATCCCGCCCCCGGGCACAGCGGGAGCGGGGGAGGGATTTGGCTCTGGTTGGGGTCCGGTCTCCGTGAGAAGGAGGGGGGTCCCGGTGGGGCCCGGGCTCCGGTAAGG
>NW_009608236.1:0-3179 GCF_000690535.1 Cariama cristata
ATATAATATAGATACATATTGCTCAGATTATTTCCAGCCTCTTCCCGGTGTTTCCCATAAAAATGGGATGTGCAGATGCGTCTTCTCCCCTTGGCATGATGTTGGGGGGAAGGATGGGGGTCAATCTTAGGGAGGGGTGCGATGGGCACCCACTCTCTCCCTCTCCCTCTGCTCCTCAGGGCCTCCGGCCGGCGGATGTCCAAGGTGGTCAGGGATTTTCTTTATGCCCAGAAAGTGCAGGCGCCGGTGGAGATTTACTCGGAGTGGCTGAGCGTGGGCCACGTCGATGAATTCCTTACCTTCGTCCCTGCTTATGATAGGAAGGTACAGGTCCCTGGAGCCATCCCTGCTCCTATGCTGGGCGTCTTCCGCAAATGCAAAAAAAACCCCCAACCCCTTTTTGCAGTTGCTTCTCCTCCCCGGGGGGCGCTGGGTGATGCACCTTCTTTTGGGGTGGCTTCGTGGAAAATGGCAAGCGCCTGGGCGGCATTCCCTGCACCCTGCGATGCCTGGGGCTGGGTTTGGGATCAGCGCGGTGTCTCTCAGCAGGACAGTGGGATAAAATATCCCCCACTGACAGCAAAGCGTGACCCCCCTGGGCTCTCTCCCGCAGGGTTTCCGGCTCCTCTTGGCCAGCCCCAACGCCTGCTACAAGCTCTTCAAGGAGAAGCAGAGGCAGGGCCACGGCGAAGCTACACAGCTCGTCGGTAAGGGAGTGGGCGAGGGTGTCCCTACGGCGTGGTGGCGACCACCGGCATCCCTTACCAGTGTCCCTCACCGCTCTGCTGCCCTCCCCACGCAGGGCTGAAGGGCATCGAGAGGATAAGCATCGACGAGATCCTGGCAGATGAGTCGTTGAAGAATGACAACAGGCACGTCCAGGTGGGTCTCTGCAGCCATGGATTTGGGTGGATTTGCTCTCCCCACTTGCACATCGCTGCCAGGTGATTTCTGGGCACAGGGAACATTTTTAGAGATCCTGGGCAATAGCAAGAAACCGTGGCATGAGTTGCACTGTGCAGTGTGAAAGCAGGCGGGCAAGAAGAGCAGCCACGGAGGAGCCCAGGCACCCTTGGGTGCTGATTCACCCTGGCACATTGTCCTGCTGGGAGATGACTGCAGGGGTGTCAAAACCAAAGGAAAGAGGTTGCTCGGGCTGGGGATGACTTCAGGAGGTTGCTCCGAGGGATGAGATGGGATGAGATGCAACGGAGCGGGTGAGGATCTGGGCAGGATGCAACGGGGCACCCAGGGCCCTGCATGGGATATGGGGGGCTGGGATGGCCAGGGGTGGCAATTGCAGGTCCCCCCTCTCTGCAGCGCTGCATCGACTGGAACCGCGACCTCCTGAAGCAGGAGCTGGGCCTGAGCGAGCAGGACATCATCGACATCCCCCAGCTCTTCGTCCTGAAGGGCTGCCGTGCGGACGCCCTCTTCCCGGACATGGTGAGACCTCCGGCACCTCCTCCCCTCCATCTCCTCTTTTTCCGTCCACACCTGATGCAAATGCATCTTTTGGGTGGAACACACTGATTTTTTTGGTCTCGTTGCAGGTGAACATGCTGGTGCTGGGCAGGCACCTGGGCATCCCCAAGCCCTTTGGACCACAAGTGGGTGGGCAGTGCTGCCTGGAGGAGCGGGGGCGGGCGCTGCTGGAGCCCCTGGGCCTCACCTGCACCTTCATCGACGACTACTTCTCCTACCACGTCCTCTCCGGTGACGTCCACTGCGGCACCAACGTCCGGCGGAAGCCCTTCGCCTTCAAATGGTGGCACATGGTGCCCTGAAGCACGCGACGACGGGCTCGCGTCCTGCAACCGGAGGATGAAGGTGCATTGGGTGCATCAGAAGATGCACCAAAATAAAGGGTTTCACCATTAAAACTGCATGAACACCAAGGGTGCAGCTCTTCCCCGTCTCCCATCCTTTCTTCCTCTGCTGTTGGGTTGAAAATACCCTTTGAAACCTTTTTTTAAACACATGGTTTGTTATGGGAATGGTGGTTTTATGGGATGAGGACAACATGGGGCATCTTTGGGAGCGTGGTGCATGCAAGTCAGCCGGCAAGGAGGCTGCTTTGGGGGTTTGAGACCCCACCCCACTGCTAAAGGGTCTTACAGTCCCTTATCCCAGGTTTGTAGCTAATAATGCCCCCCCAACTCCCTGTATCAGGCAAAAAACCACCTCCCACGGGGGAGGCCAGCTCTTTGCCCCGGCATGGCGTGGAGGCAGAGCCCCCTCCTCCTGCAAATCGTTTTATACCTTCCCCAATGAAAAAATTTCCTTTTCCCTTTGCAGCCGCCCCAGCCGCTCTTTCTCTCCCTCTTTTCATCGCAAACGAAGCGCGGCATTTCCCCGTACCGAAGTGGCACCCCTGCCCGTCTCCTGCCCACGCTGCCCTCACCCAGCAGGAACCAGCACCAGGAACTGAAACCAGTCCCCTACCTCGGGCATCGCTTAGCCCTGGGCAACCCCGGGAGAGATTATGAGGCTAAAACCACTTTTTTGGGGCAATTTACTTTTCTAGCAGTACTTTTTGAGATGTAAAAGCTTAGCTATGCCTCCAGTGATGCGATATTTGCAAGTGGTGCTGGAGAATTGTGGGGGCATGCTCCCAAAAGTGTCATGCATCCCACTTGGCACCCCTCTTCTTGCCCAAAAAGATGATTTCTGACCCCGTTTTCCCTGCAGTTAGGGCTCTGCTGAGTTTCCCCGGCCCTGAGAAGCGATATTAAATTCCAGCAGCGCATGACCCTGCAGGGAGTTGGTGGGGGGACAGCTGCATCTGCAAAGGGCTCTCCCACGCTGAGACGAGGATTTAATTAAAACAAAGACGATTAAAGCTGCGGCAGGGTGCAGGGTCTGCTGCCCCCACCGCAGGTGACATACCGACCCCCTGGCCCATGCAGCACCCAGGGGATGGGGCAAGCACCCAGCTTACACCTTCACCCCCCCTAAAATAAAAATTAAAGCAAATTTTTCCAGCTAGTCAAACAAAACCCTTTAGGAGGAGAAATAGAACCCCTCCGAGGCCGGCGCTGGCACGTCCCCAGCTCGGCTCCAGTGTCACACTGAATATTTTACGGCGTGGGTTTAAGGGTGCCTTTCTTTGTGCTAAGGGGAAAAAAAACCAACCCACCCCCGAGCTTCTTATAAAGAAAAAAAAAAAAAAAACCAAA
>NW_009608236.1:3366-3647 GCF_000690535.1 Cariama cristata
GCGTGGGGGCCCCGCCAGCATGGCCCAGCAGCGCCGCGTCCAGCTCTCCACCCAGCGTCCCACCAGCACCGTCTGCGTGCTGGGCACCGAGCTCTCCCTGGATGTCTGCGGGTAAGTGCCCACCGCATGGGGGGAAAAAGAAAATCTGCTTTTCTTTTTGGCTTTTATCCCATTAATCGAGCTGATAAAAATAACTCGGGGTGGGGTGGGGGGGCGATGCTGCTGCTTGGGGGGTTTTTCCCAGGGGACGCTGAGCCCCGGGAGGAAGGGGATGCTCCAAA
>NW_009608236.1:3691-5841 GCF_000690535.1 Cariama cristata
GCCGGTGACCCCTCCGAGGGGGATTTTGCAGTTTTTGGGGTGCAAAAAGCCCCCCTGGGAGCTTCGAGCGATGCCCCAGGCTGAGTTTCACATCGTGGCCGGGGGCTGCTGCATCCCCCTCCAAAATACAAACATTTCCCTGTTTCGGGGGAAGGTGGAGGGTGCAACCGCCGCGGCGCTGCTGGCCATGGCGTCACCTCCCGGCACCGGGTGTTTTAGCTGCTTCCCTGGCCCCAGTCCAAGCTCAAGCGCTTTTCAGCAGCAGGTTTTGCTCTTTGTTTCCTTAAAGCCCGGCTCAAGCAGCAGCTTGGGGCTTTTATTTTCCTTAACGCATCCAAACCCACTGCACCATCGCTGCCGACAGCATCCCATCCTCTCCCGCTGGCCCTGGGCTGGGTTTTTCCCTTTCACCCTGGGGATGGACCCCTGCTTCCCTCCTTGCGGGTCAGGATTTGTGCTCCTTGGCCCATCGCCCGTGGCCTCTAGCACTGGGGTGGAGCGATGCGAGCTGCAGCCCGCCCGACCATTGCAGCTTCGCTTCGCTCTTAGGGGGATGCAACCGGTCAGGGCTTGCTGCCGGCGCTGCCGCGGGGTGAAATGTGAATATTTGGGAGGCCTCACGCCAAAAAAAACCCCCGAACAGCTCCAGGGTTTTGCTGCGATGGCGTATTGCAGGAGTTGTTGTAACTGCATTTTGTCCTTTTTTGCAGGATTCGTTGCAATTGCATTTTGCAGGGTTTGTTGCAATTGAATATTGCAAGATTTGGTGCCAGTCGCAGGGTTTCTTGCAATTCACATCGCAGGATTTGTTACCGTTTCATATTGCAGGACTTGTTGCATTTCGCGTCGTTTGATGCAATTGAATACTGTAAGATTTTGTGCATCTTGCAGGGCTTGTTGCAATTAATATCGCGGGATTTGTTGTAATCGTGTTTCGTAGGGTTTGTTGCCCATTGGCGGACTTGTTACCCATTGACGGACTCGTTGCCGTTCTAATTTGCAGGATTCGTTGCGTATCGAAGGATTTATTGCAATTGCCTGCTGCAGGATTTGTTGCCATTGCATTTGGCAGGTTTCGCTGCATTTTGCAGGACTTGTTGCAACTGCACGTTGCGGGATTCCTTGCGTATTGCGCGATTTCTTGCACGCGGCAGGATTTGCACCGCCTGCGGATGGCCGTTATTGCAGCAATGCCCCCCTCCTGGGGCTCTCACTGGGCTTTCCCCCCCCACTGCCCCCCCAGATCTGCCCCCAAAGACGCCGTCGCCTTCCACGTGCAGGGGACGCCGGGCGTGAAGCTCTACGTGGTGCACGAGACGCAGAGCGTCAAGTTGCCCTCCAGCGTGGGTCGCTGGCCCCTGGCCACCGGCACCGAGGTGCTGCTGACCATGGATGCTCTCAGCAAGGATGTGGGCGATGAAAAGGTGGGTGCTGGGGGGCCAGCAGGATCCGGCCCTTCTTTGCACGGTGGTGAGCACCCGCTTCTTGTTGCAGGTCAGGATTTCTTATTTTGGGGAGGCCGGCGGGGTGCCCGTGGGCAGAGCCATGCTGTACCTCACCTGCGTGGGTAAGTGGGGGGGGGAACCCCCAAACCGTGGCGCCGGTGGGGATGCACACCCCCCCCCCCAGCATCCCTCTCCCCACAGAGGTTTCGTTGGACACCGACGCCAACCGCAGCGGGGCGGTGAGCAGGACGCTGCTGGATAAGGTATAAAGGGGGGGTGGGAGCCCCCCGGGACCACCGTGGGATGGAGGGGGTGATGGCTGACACCCCCCAACCCCGCTTCATCCTCCCCAGGCAACGTGGACGTGGGGTCCCGACGGACACGGGGCCATCCTGCTGGTGAACTGCGACCGCGACGATCCCAAAGCCAACCTGCCGGATAACCGCGACACTGCCGTCCGCTCCTACGCCGGTACCGGCACATCCCATACAAGAAACCCCCATTTCCTATTTCCCCCCCCCCTAAATTTCCTTTCTTACACCCTTTCCCCCCCAGACCTGAAGGACATGTCGCAGATGGTGCTGCGGACCCGAGGTCCCCGCACCATCTTCACCGGCCACCGCCTCCTCCTCCACGTGGACTTCGGCGACGCCGATAAAGTCGGCGTTTTCTACGGTGGCAGTGAGTGCCCGACACCGGGGTTTG
>NW_009608237.1:0-293 GCF_000690535.1 Cariama cristata
GGGGGATGGGAAAAACAGGGTGAGCAGAGGCACATCCATAAACAGCTCGAGTTGTGAATGGAAAAAGACGGATTAGGAGCTGGGTGAAAACATGTCACACGGCAGAAAGAAAAATGAGCAGCTGGGCCAGACCAAATTGGTGTCTGATGAAGGACATGGGGCCTGGTGGAAAAAGGATCCCAGGGCCGGCGGTGCTGCTCGGGGGAGGCTGATGGGGAACAGCTGGAGCTGGACACGCACATCTGGCAGAGGAGGGCGAGGGGAGAGGCAGCAGGGCCAACAACACACGCGCC
>NW_009608237.1:389-1396 GCF_000690535.1 Cariama cristata
CCAGCCCTCGGCATGTATTTACCTGGTGGGGTTCAGGCTCTGCCGTGCCAAGGGGTCCCCAGGTGGAGCAGCCCTTGCCTCTTCCTCCATTTGCATACATGTAAATAAGCAATCAACATAATGAGGGCAAATGCAAACCAGGCTTTCCGTTCACAACCAAGTTCTATTTTTAACCTTGGAAAAGGGTTTTAGCAGGAAGCTGCAGGCCCTGCTCCGGTACCTGTCACTGTGTCCAGCTGCACGGATGCTCGCACTGATCCCTCGCCCCAAAACGCTGCTGACCCCACGGCCACTAGTGGGTCAGTGCTTGCTGCGCTCTGCTCCCGTTACCCAAGGAAACAGAAATCTCACATCTCTGTGGAAAGATGGACAACACGACAACATGCCCCGGCTGGTGGGAGCCTTTTCACCCCCCGCCGACGCCCCTGGGTCCTGCTTCGAATCGGGGTGTGCACCTGGGGACCCCCCCCCGGCACCCCGGGAATGAAGCCTCATGCTTAAACATGAGGGGTATATTTAGATGGTGTCAATTTAAGTTTGCACATCAATCTTTTAAATATGAAAGCCCATCTCTGCAAGATGCTTAAGATACCTCATCAACCCTTGGAAAATATGCAGGAATATTAATTAGCCAGATTTGGGTATTATCTCGTAATGAATAAATGAAGAGACTCGCTGCCTAAGATGAATTGTTGGTGGCTTATTGGGTTTGGTTTTTTTTTTAAGAAAAGTGTGTTTCTAAGGTAATTCACTCTTTTTAAAAAGAGGGGCTCTGGGGATGCAACCGTGCTGGGGCCAGGCAGGGTGGGACACCTCAGGGTGCCCCTTACATGGAGGGACCCTAAAGGCTGGTGATTTACACCCCCTGATTTGGCCCCAGCTGGCTGCACTGCCTCTGGGGATGGAGGGATGGGGTTGGAGCCCTGCCCCAGCTCCAGCAGCCCCGGGCCCAGGATGGAGGCAGAAAGTGCAGCCTTACTTCTTCAAAAACTTATTTTTGGCTTCTT
>NW_009608238.1:0-6945 GCF_000690535.1 Cariama cristata
GTGGGACGCCGCACCGCACACCACAGCCGTGTCTCGCAGCCAAGCACCAGCCTCGCTGGGTTGTTTAAGTGAAGAAGCAGCAGCCGCCGGCCTCGGATCCACAGGCGCTGACGCGACACGCGTGGTTCGCGCCTCACCCCCACGGGGGGGATTTGCGGACGGTGGTGGCTGGGGTCAGCTGTCGGGACGCAGGGTGGTCTGCTCACCCCTTGAAAATCCTCAAGTGTTTTCACCTATCCAAAGGTGGCAGGCAATTTTAAGGGCGCGTTTAAGTAGTTCTGAGTAAGTACTGACTGCAAGTTTAATGGTAACATTGTTATTCAAATTACGTGATGCTTTTCTGGGTGTAATCTGTGTGACTGTATCTATGATGGTGTTGAGAACTGCCGGAAAAAAAAAAAAAACCCAAAGGCACTCCAAATAGGCTGAATTGTTGCAAGCAAGACAGTGACAACTACGAAGAAGTAGATGTGGGGTAAAAACCAGATAGAAATCCAAGGTTTTATGAAAATTGATAGGAGTTTTGGAAGTCTTACCTGAGATATCTAATAAGGCAGAGTGTGGATGCCCAGGGTCGACAGCCAGAACTTGAAAAAAATCAGCAGTTATGGTCCCAATCTGTAGTTATTTGTCACACCTCTATGCAGTGAATATCAGAATAGAGCCCTGTAGCCATAACCCTGGGGGCCCTAGCGCTGAAGTCACCCACGTGCCGAAGGGATGTACTAGTCCTCCAGGACCCTGGATTCTCCTTTCCCCAGCCTCGGTTGTCCACCACAGTTTGTAGCCTGGTCCCTGCTGCTCCGGGGCCACCAGTGCTCCCCACGGGCATGCGGCGCCAAGGAAAGCCCTTCCTTTGGGCAGGGATGCACCTGTGTCGGGGTGGGTGCCTTGTGGGACTCTGCAAAGCTGAATGGGAACGGTGGGAAAACCAGGAGGGATGCGCTCTGACCCGTGTTGGGGGCTTGGTGGTGGTTCAGGGGCTCTCTCCGCAGCCAGCAGAAAGCCCAGCGTTGCAACCCCGGGACTCTCGCCGTGAAGGGAGGTGAGACCAGCCGAGAGCGCTTCCCGCCTGAGCTCGGGGTGCTATCGCCTAAAGCAAGGTTCCCCGCCACTCCAAATTAAACAATTAGTGGACAATCTTGTGAGTAGAATTTCTAAATATGTTGGAAAACCTGCTGATTTCCAGACTACCTGGAGAGATTCAGATTCAGCCTTTTTTCCCCCATTTTTGCTTCTCTGAGCCGTCTGTCATCCACAAGGAGTGGCAGAGTCGCTCCCAGCATGGTTTGTAGTGTAGGGAGGCACAGAGAGATCCCGTCCGGACAAAATGAGTGCAGGCGAGTGAGCAGGAGCAGAGGAATGACTGAGCAAGAGACTGGGACTCAACACTGCCAAATGCAAGGCATGCAGTAATATTTTCCAGATAACATTTCTTTTTATTTTCCCCTCTCCTTTTCACTTGCAGTTCTTATTCAGTATTTCGGCTCTCTAGTTTTACGTTCCAGTGTACGCAAGTATCTCATCTGAGACGCAGTCACTGCCTGGCTGCGCTCGTCTGTCATGCCGCAGAGCAGGAACCCCCGGTGACGTCCCGCTGACTCGCGCCGTGACCTGGAAGAGCCGACGCCGGTGTGCGGGTGTCAGAGCCCCCTTGGCATCCCCCATCCCGGGCGAGCAGAGACCCACGGCTGAGGCAGGGACCAGGCAAGCCCATCTCCTGCTGCGGGCCCTGCCTGCCCCCTGGGACCTGCTGGGCCGCGGTCAGATGGGCAGAACCAGAAGCGCTAACGCCTTCACTGATGAGTTCCTTGTACCTTTCACTTACTCATCTCCTTGCCCCGTTTTTCCTACCAGAATCCATTAGCTGGACACAAAAGAAATAGTTTAGCTTCCCATACAGTCTAATTTTTTAAAAAATTGCATTTTCACAGCAAAAAGAAAATGACGGAGCTCCAGAAGTGTCGCGGGGGTGAATGAACGGCAACTTGCGCTGTGGCTTTGCTGAAATCATTTTCATCTCACGCAGTGAAACTCATTCAGCAGCTCATGGTTTTGCTGTCTTGAGTAATAACGCAGTGGGGAACACACTCTGCTCGCCTTGCTCAGACAAGATGTCTCATGAAGACAATAAAAGAGTCCCTTAACAAATTATGATGTTTTTAAGTTAGAAGATTTCATGCATGTCAAAGCGATGGCAGTACGTTTTGCTTCCCTCCAACCTCTAAGAACATTGATACTGTGACATGTTTATATTCCTCTTTGGCAAACAAAATCTGTTGCTCTGGCAGTCAACTTCAGATCCTATGTAGTTTCCAAAGAGGTGGGAGGCTTTTGTTGTTTGTTTTTGGTTTTTGCTTTTGACTAATTAGGAGCAGTTGTTTTAGTCGCTTATTAGACTATCAGAAATGGCTCCTTTACCAGGGCAGAGCAATGTGGTTTGGATATATACTCCACTTACAAATTCCATGTCCTAGTGCTGGTATTGTTAAAATAAGAAGTACAAAAATCCCACAGCTTTGAATTTCATGCCAGATATTCAACAAAGCGTTCATTCCCTGTATCATTATATCGTGGCTTGAGAAACAGCAGGCCTGCTCTACGCATAACAGTTCTGCTGGCATGGTTGCGGTGCGCTGTTCCCCGGCCATCCCGGAGCGATGCTGTCGTGCTGGCAGACGTCCTCGCACATGGAGTTGCGCTGGCACGGGATTCCTTTTCCCTGTGTAACTTTCTGTATTTGGGAAACTCTTTTAAGCTGTGCCTCTTCTGGGGAGACAGGCTGTGAGGGATGCATCCCTAGCTGCAGGCCCTTCGGAAGCGCAGAAATGTCAATAAATACATGAGAGGGTGGTCATGTTTTGTTTGCGGGACGGTTTCGCCAAAAAGACTGCTGATTTGGTGGGTTTTTTTTTTTGGTGGTGGGTTGGTTTTTGTTTTGGTTTTTTTTTTCATGAGTACTTCTTTCTTGTGTTACGCTTTGGAGAGCGAGTGAAAATCGGTTCCCTTGTTCTCCAGACTCTGGTGTCTTGGTGCCTTTTCTGTTGCCTGCAATTCTATTTATTTCATACGTCTCGTGCTCTTGTTAGAAGCGAAAGCCTGAATCAAACTCCAGGCTCCGGACCGGAGCCTGGGCGGTGCTGACCCCCCTGCTCTGGGCAGAGGCACCCGCCGGCGGGGTGAGCCGGGGTGCGGGCACTGAGCTCACCAAGAGGCTGGGCTCGGGCTGTCAGCGTGCCAGCCCTCCGAAGCAGTCGTGGGTCACCCATTTAGGGCCTGTCTCCCCCTTTTTATTTTTCCGACTGCGTTCAGCCTGTAGCTGAACCCTAACGCTAAACCCTGTGCTTCTCTCAGGGCACTGGCACCAAGCTCCCTCTTCACCACCTTCTGAGATGGTGACAAATCTCCTTTATTTATTCAGTAGTGTCAGTAACCTTCATGCTATTTATAGGCTGTGATCATGCCCCTCCCGAGATGTTTGCAAGATAAATTTAGCTCCCTTAGCTTCTCATCGCCAGTCCTCGCTGGCTTGCGCTGCCTTTCCTTGTAACAGCTAACGAGACCCGGCCGTGCGCGGGAGCTGCGGCAAGGGGTGACTCACTTTCTATGCTCGTCCGGGACAGACTTCATCTCGAATGAATCTCCGTCGTTCAGAGCCTGGGGAGCACGTCCAAGTGTCCACTTCCAAAAGGCAGCCGGCAAAGGGAGTGGTGGGGGATTAGGCAGAGGAGCGCAGAAAAAGCCTGCGGAGGAATGCTGGTGTGGGATGCTGCCTTCGGTGCTGGGGGATGGCGTGGATGGGAGGGGAAGGGGGCTGTGGCAGGAGGGGCTGGGGGGTGCGCAGGGGCCCTGCAGTCTGCTCCCCCCTCTGCTGCTGGAGCCTTGCAGCGGACAGGGGTCCCAGCCGAGACTTTCCTCCTCCCGAGGCAGTGGAGCAGGATGGCTCTGGTTGAAATGCCAGATTTCCCCAGGAGTTTCAGGCTGTTCAGGGTGGTGGTCTTCAAAAGAGCATTTTCAGGTGTTCCCTGTTCCTGGTGGGTGTTTAAAAATTAATGTGTCTCGCTCCCGAGGCTGGTTGAACACGGCTTGTTTCCTGATTTGTTGCACAAGGTTATGGGAAAAGCAAAATGAAGATTGGTCTAGTGGGGATGAATTTTTATTCCATTTCTGTCATCAGAGTAAGAACCCACCTAGAAAATGCAGAGATGAACAGACAGCCTCAAAACTCCAAATGAATTGCTCGGTTTTGTAGCTTCAGTCTGACTTGCTTGTGCTCGGCGAGATGCCGGTCCCGGATTCCCCTGCAAGCTGCCCTTGATGAAGGTGCAAACTGTGGCTCCACTGAGGCTGGGGTGGTTCTGCTGTTAACTTCAGCTGAGCCGTTAATTCACCTCGGGAGGGCTCTGGTTGGTGTTTTTGCGGGAGGTGGGTGCCTGTTCTGCTGGTTCTCCGAGACCACCGCAAGTGAGCCCACACTGAGCTGGAACACACGCGGAGCAAGAGCCTGAGCAGCCCGCATGGCTCCGGACTGGCGCGGCGAGGCCACAGGCGCGTGTCCTGTTCTGGCGGGGACGCGGCCGGCCGCTGGCGTTGGGTTGTGTCAGACCAACGCTGGGCTGCCGGATCGCAAAGCTGCGACTTTGCTGGGACTGAGCTCTGTACCAATAGTGTAGGGTACCCAGACCTACAGCTGGGGCTGGCAAAGTCCACTGGCCTCCTGCGAACTGGTGACCTGGGCAATCAGTGGGTCTACCTTCATACTGGAAATAAAATTTCTTGTGCTCCGCTGCAAAGGCTGTGACGTGGCAGCAAAACCAGGCGGTTCATTGCCAGCCTTGCTGGGAAGCCCTTCCCGAGCTGCTGGAGCAGCCTGCCGTGCGGTGGGAGCAGGCAGCCTCCTCCTGCCAGTGGCATCCCCAGTGCACAAGGAATGCAGATTGCCGTCCTGACCAGAGTCGAAACTTCTGCCCAGAGAAGGGCACGCTACTCCTCTTTAAAAGTGTTGGGGCTGGCTGTGACCTCTCTGCCTTCTCTTCCTCCTCTCCTCAGGCTCCCTGCCGCTCTCCAGCCCCGATGAACTGCCAAGAGAGCGAGTACCTGGATGAGCATGGGAAATGCATCCCCTGCAGAAAGTGCATGCCTGGGCAGGAGCTTTCCAAGGTAAATCGGCTGCTCTGGAAGGACCAGGAATCATCTAGCACCGAGGCTTTTACAGTGTTACATGAATCCTCTGCCAGCCTTCCTTCAGAAGGCTAATCATCAGTCCCAGCGTGTTGGGAAGAGCTGGGACTCAGTGGGAAGGGTCAGTGAACAATTTCGCTCACCCTGGACAAGAGAGCGAGATGATGGAAGTAGGAGGTGGGAAGGGATTTCAGGTTGCTGCTCAGGTTGCCCTCTTTCCTTTTTGCCGACGGAATTCTAAATTTCCTCCCGGTCCATAGCTCCGAGTGAAGCAGCGCTGCCCAGCCAGGCACGCACTGGATGGGCATGAGCAAGACACTGCTGAGGGGGGGTCTGGTCCGGCTTCTCACCCAGGCACCCAGTGGGGTCTGTCCCCCCCACAGCGATGCCTCCTGGGATGTGTCACTGCCAGAGCTTTCCTGCACCCTAAACGCAGCCGGTGGGCCCCAGCTGGGCAGCAAATGGCTTCCCCACGCGTCTCCATCGGAGCTGCTCTGGTGGTGTTTGCTCTCGGTTGGGTTCTGAGGACCCTTTGCCTGAGCAGGAACCCCTGCACCCTTTGCTCCCAAAGAAGGGATGCTGTTCCCCTTGGTACCGCTTTGGGACCCTAAGCGGCTCCTTGCCACAGCCGTGCCCTCGACCTTGTGTCTTGCAGGACTGTGGCGATGGTGGCGGGGGGGATGCCCAGTGCATTGCCTGCCCTCCCAGGAAGTTTAAGGACAGCTGGGGACATCATGGCTGCAAGCCCTGCCTCTCCTGCACCCTCATCAACCGCATCCAGAAGTCCAACTGCACGGCGACGACCAACGCGGTCTGTGGGGAGTGCCTGCCAGGGTGAGTGGGGCCGGATCCTGGCTCGAGCAGAGCCATGGTGATCGCACCTGGGAGCGTGCAGGGGGGGGATGGACAGAGAGGGCTTTATCTGGGGCCACCCAGAACATGGGATGTAAGAGGAGCCCTGGTCTCTTCACTTTGATGACACTTTTAGTGACATGCAAATCAGACCCATCTGATGGTCCCTGGGTAGCTCCAAAGAAGGGAACCTGAAGGCTCCCATGAACGAGCAGTGGAAGAAAACTTCTTCCAGGCCTGAGTTGTTCGTGTGGACACCAGGGTGGCTAAGCCCTGGAAGTGAGTGGCTGTAGACCACTACAGTTGGTGGTCCCCAAAGAGGAGGACAGACCGTGCTTTGGGTGATGGGTTTAAGGGGTTACTGAAATGAAGACTGCTGCGTACCAGCAGCCTGCGAAATGCCCGAGGGCTGCAGCCCAGGTGCTGGTGAACAGTGGAACCTGGGAGAGGGGAAGGAGTCAGGGCTCTGGTTTATGAGCCTCTTCCCAGACGCGGTTGTAGGCTGCGATGTTTCTGTGCCTTCGTGGAGTTATTAATCACTCTCACCCACTTCAGCAGACGTGAGACGGGGGGGAGGCTGTTTGAGTGATGTCGGTCCTTTGCAAAAGTGGCTAGACATCAAAAAGTAGCTGCGGGTATGGCTTCAGCCAGCGATGGAGAGACCTGCTGCCTTGGGGCATCCCAGCCTGGTGGGGCAGAAGCGCCGGGGGGGTCTGTCTCTCCGGAGCTGGGCTGGTGGGGGCGCGCCGTGGGGCCGTGCACTGCTGAGACCCTCTGCTCTGTTGGCAGGTTTTACCGCAAGGCGCGGATCAGCGGGCAGCTGGACTGGGAGTGCATCCCTTGCACCAAGCAGACGCCCTCCTCGGAGTCTCAGTGTACGTGCCGTCCCTCGCCACCGGCGGGGCGAGCTGT
>NW_009608239.1:0-13514 GCF_000690535.1 Cariama cristata
TCTCCGGGGCCTCCCCGGTGAGGACACAGAGCAGAAAGGGAGACCGACAGAGAGCTCTGAGGTGCCTTTGTTAAGCTTTGATCTCAGTGGTACAAGGAGGAGAAAACAGCCGGTACCTGACTGACTTCTCTGCTAGACCCCTAAATTCTAGATAGCTTCTTAAAACTTTTAAAACAGTTTAATTGTTTTTTCATAAAAAAACTGCCAGGCGTCCTAGTTTTCATAAAATTCGTTGTTGTAGAGGATGGAGAAGGTAAGGGCTTCATTTGTCTCCTCAGTTGTGGCTGAGGAGAGAGGGAGAAGGGTCTGGGGAGGACGTGAGTGTGCCCTAATGGGATGGGAGAGGGATAAAATTTGGCTTCATGCTTTTTCAGGAGATTAGAAGGGAAAAGGCAAAAGGTGATAAGGATGGAGGGAATTGTAGGAATGATCTGGTGCTTGGGACACAGAACTGAAAGTCAGAGATTTTGGTTAGCGTCAGCCCCACAACTGACCTGATTCTGAAATTTTGAATAAGTTCCTTTGCCAGCTGTGAAAAGTACGTAATAATTGACAGAGTTGTTTTTTGTTTTTTTTTTTTTTTTAATTATTATTTTAAAGTTACTGCTTTGGGAATATAAATTATTGTTTATTTGTTGAGCTACTATATCTCCCAGTTGATCTCTTTGTGACTTGTAATAGTCAAGAAAAATAACCTGGAGGCTAATCATTGGCATGTCCTTTTCACATTAGCACTTTCTTTCCTGAAGGCAGGACCAGTGACTTGGGGATTAACAGCATTTTTTCTGTGTGAAAATGTCAGAAATTATCATAACCAAAATGCATATTTGTGGTTCATTGTTTTTGATGAGTATGATTAATTTGTGTTGCTGAAAGGCCTTCCTTCAGTAAGAAAACAATATAATGTTTGTACAATAGTATTTTCACATTAGCACTTTCTTTCCTGAAGGCAGGACCAGTGACTTGGGGATTAACAGCATTTTTTCTGTGTGAAAATGTCAGAAATTATCATAACCAAAATGCATATTTGTGGTTCATTGTTTTTGATGAGTATGATTAATTTGTGTTGCTGAAAGGCCTTCCTTCAGTAAGAAAACAATATAATGTTTGTACAATAGTATTTTGTTGGGAAATGATGTTAGAAGAATGTGACCACTTACAAATTTAATTTGATTTGTTTTATTTTTATACAGGATAAAAATGAGAGAACACAAATTAACAATACCTATTTACTCACAATTTTGAACCTTAAGAAAAGTTACTTGCATGAGTAGGTACTAGCAACACCAGGACCACAGTTAGCACTTAGTAGTTTCAGAGGCACGTAATCAGACTTTTGAAGGAAACTAGTTTTCTGCACCAAGATATAGTATTTTCTCTGAGCAAACTTAAATGCTTTTATTGCCTGTTAAGTAGTTATTCCTTATTAAACAACTCTGGAATCTGATACTCTTAAGCTAACGTGTCTCCTTTGGAGTTGATCTGGTGGCTTGGCCTTCAGGTAGAGCAAGGCATGACATGCTTGCTTTCTTTTTATTGAGAGGGTACTAGTGAAAAGAAAAAAAAAAAACCACCACCAAAATCCAGCCTCTAAAACCCTTTTTGCCTTTGAATGCGTATGGCATTACACTAGTTGTTTGAAATACAGATCCAGATTAAAACTTAATGTTCACTGTTCTTGATGCAGTTTTAATCTTTTGCTGGTTTTTCTGGCTCATTTTTCTGTAAAATTTGAATATTGCTAAAGGCACTCAGAAAATACATATTTTGATTTTGCATGTGTTTATACGGGTAGATGTTTATAGACTTCTAGGGTGCCTTGTTGTGAGAAAACTATGGATTTCTCGGAAATACTGGTCAGTGGTGTAAAAAAAACAATACAAACATTCCTGTAAAGGCTTACTGGTCTGGAATTATATACAGGAAACAAATCAAACTATTATTGACCAATCCTGCCTGTTCTCTGCATGGGAAGTTTAGATTTCCAGTTTACAAATGTGAAGATCCACATCCTTATCAATTCCATCCACATTCCATGAATTCTAGTCCTTGGGTTTTTTAATAGTTTTATTCTTATAACAAATCAGTGCCTTGGTGCTTTTGTCATCTGTGTTTTACTTGATGGTAAATGTTGTAGTATTAGTAATACAGATTTTATTTTTTTTACCCCAACAGGTATTTTGTATGCATGGTGCAGAAAAAATGAATTCTACTATGAGTGAGGAACCCGATGCACTATCTGTAGTTAACCAACTCCGAGATCTAGCAGCTGACCCATTGAACAGACGGGCCATTGTTCAGGATCAAGGATGCCTGCCAGGTCTTATTCTGTTTTTGGACCATCCCAACCCTCCAGTTGTTCATTCAGCTTTACTAGTAAGTATTCTGGAGATAAATTTGTATGTCAGTAGGACATTTTGTAACTATGTTAATAAGTAAAAATGTAAAAAATAAAACCTAGTTTTGTGTTATGTTGATATTCATTAGATATGTTTTTTTAAAAACATGTATTTAAAAAATTGTTTAGCAATGACACGTTATTCCAGGGGAATTTATGGTTTTTTGAAGAGATTAATTTACTTTGCATTTTTTCCCTAATACAGCTGTTTCACTCTTTGTGTGGAGGAAGGTAAGCACCCTTAAATCTCTTTAGGATGAAGTCATGGAGCTTAGTAAATATACACAGTGATTCAACACTCGTATTGTAAAAAGAAAAAAAAAAGGAAAAAATTAAAATAATTGGATAATTTAGGCTAGAAATGACCTTCAGAGGTGACGTAGTCCAATCCTATACTCAAATTAATTGTACTCGGATCACAGCTCAGGGTTGTGTCTGTTTGATTCTTGAACACCTTGAAGGATTCTATAACCTCTTTGGCACCCTGTTCCAGCGTTTGACCACCCTCATGGTATTAAAAACAAACAAACAACCTCCCCTCCCCTAAAACCAACCCAAAATCTAATCATATCTAATAAAACTTGTTCTAGCTTTTGTCCATTTCTTCTCATTCTAAATCAAACGCTGAAGTCCTGATTTGTCATCCTGAATCTAAATACTGACTTAAAAAAGTGTATTTCTTGCTTAGAAACAGGACAAACAAAAGTCAAAATTTTCGTAAAAGTCTGATTCAATTCTTCTAGTAAGATTTTAAGTTACTAAAATTTATGTGGTTACTCTTGTTTCTATTTTTATGCCATTATTGAATTGTAAACAATGTGAAACTAAAGAATAAAGAGCTCTGGCTTTTATATACAAGTATACATTATTCTTTATGCTATTAATACCTATCTGTACCCTAATTCTGTATTTTTCCTTTGTTTTACTTTCATAGTGGATATTAGCAGACTTCTTGGAATTATTTTAGTGGCTCTGATACTCTTCGGGGTTCAGGGAATGAGGTCACATAATCCAGGAGATCTGTGTCCTGCTAATTGGTTTTTGAGTTAGCCTTGCTATAGTGTTTGCCAGACTATAATGTTCTTCACTGGAAGAACTTTGAGCTGAGTTTACAGTTCTTGGGAATATGTTGCATTGGTTTTCTTTCCAGTGCAGTTTCCTTAGGTTGTGGTCTTAAAAAAGGATCTTGTTTGGATGTCTCACTCTCTTTTTCCTTCCTTTGCTCATTTGGGCTGCATATTCTCACTGCTTGCACAGGATTCAGAAATCAGTCTGTGATCATGTTGCAAAAACTAACTCTATATAAAAAGGACTATCTTTGTCAGATTGATGAGGGCTAATCCAGTTTGCAGTGTGGTTCCACAGCCCCGGTTATTATTCAAGTTGTGTTGTAAGGACATCTCCTTGGGTGGGAATGGGAGACAGCAGTGTTGTTCCATTTAGTGATAACCTACAGTTAGAATGGATTAAGAATCAGGATTTATGGCCAGCAGGTGGAGGGAGGTAATTCTGCCCCTCTACTCCGCCCTGGTGAGACCCCACCTGGAGTATTGCATCCAGCTCTGGAGCCCTCAGCACAGGAAAGACATGGACCTGTTGGAGAAGGTCCAGAGGAGGGCAATGAAAATGATCCAAGGACTGGAGCACCTCTCCTATGAAGACAGGCTGAGCGAGTTGGGGTTGTTCAGCCTGGAGAAGAGGAGGCTTTGGAATGGCCTCATTGCAGCCTTCCAATACCTGAAGGGGGCCTATATGAGAGTTGGGGACAGACTTTCTAGCAGGGTCTGCTGTGACAGGAGAAGGGGTAACGGTTTTAAACTAAAAGAGGGTAGATTCAGACTTGACATAAGGAAAAAATTTTTTACAGTGAGGGTGGTGAAGCACTGGAACAGGTTACCCAGAGAGGTGGTGGAAGCCCCATCCCTGGAGGCATTCAGGGTCAGGCTGGATGGGGCTCTGAGCAACCTTATCTAGTTGGAGATGTCCCTGCTCACCGCAGGGGGGTTGGACTAGATGACCTCTGAAGGTCCCTTCCAGCCCAAATGATTCTATGATTTAGAGGAGACCATGCTATGTCCTAGGACCACGGCTGCAGTCAAAAATGGATCAGTTTACTGTGAAAACATGTTTTTGTCTGCTACTCAGACTCCTTGTGTTCATGAGTTCCTGAACCTCTTAGGTTCTGTAGCTTTTAATATCTTTGCTGATAACTTTTTAGTCTTCATTTTTGGTATTTTTCCATTCTGAAAGGTTGGGGGGGGGGGGGGGGGTTGGTTTGTTTTTTTCTAGCCATCCCATTGGTCAAAAAGGTGCTTTCATTTGAATGGTAGTCATTAAATGTAATGATTTTCCATTAGGTTTATACCTAATAAAAAGATGTACAGCACTGGCTTTAAGTATCTTATTGTATTATTCTACGATTCCCATAGCTGAAATTATAAATTACGTGTATGAATCATAATAAGTCCCTATTTAACTTTTTTGATATGTTGTAGAATCTTTCAGGGAGTGTGTTTTCCTCTCCATATGCAGTTTCAGCTTAGTCCCTTCTTCTGTTTGATCAAGATGTGGTGTATTTTTCTACAGTTTTCTCTAGTTTTGATTCCAGGAATTCTTTACAGTACACTTCAAATGCTAAAAGTTTTGAAAGTTTTAAATAAAAAAATCAGAAGTAACCCAGGCAATACTACTTCTCCCCACTTAAGATTGGACTAAAATATTAAAAAAATAGGACTCTGAAGTTAAGAAACTACATTAACAATTCATTTGTAAAACATGAAAGGTGCCTTTTGTTATTAAGATTGACGAGTTTATTTTTATATTCAAATATGGGGATAGTCTTATTGATTGTGATGAAATAGTGATGAAATACTTGTGAGCTGAAAGCTAATGTAGATAATGTGTTTTGCTGAGCAGAGACTGAGCCAAAGTCCATAACAGTAATGTTCCCTATGCCTTCAGTAGACTGTCATTTAATAAGCATAAATTATTTCACTTCTTTGAAGGTGCAGACCTTTGAATCTCCCATGGGGGGCAGGGGGAATAGGAGTTCCTAGTGTTGAAATGTCAGGTCACTTAAGTTGTTCTCGTAACTTTGTCTTTGGTCTTATTTTAGTGGAAGTTACGTTTGTGTGTAAAGGGTATGTAACAGATGGCAAAAAGAGACTGCCTACATTTTGACTCAAATAATTAGCAGTTAAGAGAATAGTTTTTTCTTTGTCTGACAACATTACATCCTTACTAAATTGCCTAACAGAGACTAATAAAAATGAGAAACTTTTCCACCAGTAAGGATACATTTCTTAACATGAAAGTTTGTAGTTCAGAGCTATCATTCAGGTATTTTCCCGTAGTTGAAAAGGAAGAAAATAAATGCATATATAGCATTTATAAACTGCAATTATTGATACGGATCCACATCAGGAAATAGCGAAAATCACATTTAGAATTTTTATCATGCCAGACAGCAGCCAGACTTTCTCAAAAGGCAATAAAATGGTCTTGAGTTTTGCCTAATATGTACTGAAGATGATTTAGAAAAAAAACCCAGATGATTAGTTCTCTATCTCTGAAGAGATTAAGCAGCATGTTATTTTTAAGTCGGCTATTGAGCAGCATAGCTATTATATGACTATATCTAAAGAATTGGTGCACTTCTAAACTGTGCTATCACAATCCCCATTTTATAAACCATTGTATTTGTGTATTGCAGGATTTTGCAAGTGCAATTCTTGTACCTACATCAATAAAACACTGATTAAAGCACAATGCACAGTAAACCTTTGGAGGTTCCTGCTAAGAAAACCTTGTCAGCACTAACAATAGAGAGATGTCTCATGAAAAGAAGGACTGACATTTTAACTGGAAGAGTATTATGTTAGGAGGGTCATGCAAATATACAGTTGATGCCTGGGGTCAGCAATGTGAAGTTGTGTAGAGTCTACCTTGGAAGTCAAATAAACAAAACCTTGGATAACAAATAAGTGTAAATTGCCAGTTCAGATGACAATAACCTAAGCAGCTTGCTGCTGCTTGTCCTCTTATTCCTTCATGGAGTGATGAATATTGCAATTAATCTTCCTGAAGCTTATAAATGTGGTAGACCTCTTTCTGTGGACAGTAGAAACGTGGTGGTGGTGAGTCTTCTAGTACTGGGGGAGCCTACAGAATTGATGGAAATTATACTAGGAGCAGAGTGTGTAAAAATTACTTTAGGTCTCGCATAAGTGTTTGTTGGAAGGGACTGCTGGAAGTCGTTCGCTTCAGCTTCCTGCTTGAATTGGGACTGTCACCAGCACTCAATCAGGTCAGTTGTAGCTTTGTCTCGTTGATTCTGCAGTCCCACTAGGTGATCTGTTCCAGTGTTGGAACTGCATTCATAGTGAAAAAACTTTGTAATATCTGATATAAACTTCCCAAGCTGCAATTTATGGCTGCTCCTGCTTGCTACATTGTCTGCTGCTGTAGAGGAAAGTTTGGCTTAATCATCTTCATAAAGACTTCTTGAGTAGTTGTAGACAGCTGTTAGATTGTCCCTTAGACTCTCTTACCCATGTAAACAATCCTGGTCTCTCAACCTTTTCTCATAGATTAGATATTCTATGCTTTCTGTGTGTTTCTAAGAATAAAACAATTTTTTAATGGTCACAGTAGGTGAAAATACTCTTTTATCTTCTTACTAAAACTCACATTGTGAATGTTTTGCAGATGTATGCTGATAAAAATGAATGATAATGTACTGGACATATTGCTGATTTGCTGTGGTCCTCTTTTCCTCTAGGCTCTCCGCTATTTGGCAGAGTGCCGTGCCAACAGAGAAAAGATGAAAAGTGAATTGGGTATGATGCTCAGCTTACAGAATGTAATACAGAAGTAAGTTTATGATGGGTTGTTGGATCCAAAGACAGTGTAAACATAACATTCTGATGGAAAATAAAACTCTGACTATGAATTCGTATAGCGAATTTTTAATATTGCATTCTTCCTTGTTAAAGTTATGTGGCTGCAAGCAATTAATGGTTTTCATTTCACAGTATAACAAAATAATTAGACCATAGTCTACAAGACATACTCATTTGAAAGTCATTTGCGAAACAACAGATTTCTTGCCCTTGTTACAGATAACTAATTCTGTCTCTTCTCTTTTGGTTCTCTTATCCTTCTCATCATTGTATAAGGGTGCTTTGTACCAGTGCATTTAATGAAATTGGTATCTGCCACATTTATTATTTGAATCCCACCTTTAGGAAGGGAAATTGTATATGCAATGTATTCGTTTTAATGTATTTTTGAAGGTATTTATCTGCATTTGTGTGTTGAGGAAACATCTCGCAGGTGGAGTAGAAGTTAGTGAGGTTTGTAGGGGTCTCTAATTTCTTTGTAGAATGCGTCCGCTGGGTTATGTCTCTTAATTTGCGACTGTTGGATTTTGTTAACTTGAGTTTTGAATACTGGAAGATATGTGGGTATATGCACACTGAAGAAGATGCACATGTGCACTTATCAATAGTAATTAATATGATGAACTAAGTTGAGTCATTATTAGCAAAAAAAAACCCAGCCTCCTTCAAAGATTAGTCTGTCATAGCAAAAATTAATTTACCATCAAGTTATCAAAAGGTGATTATTTTAGACACAGTTTGATGGTGCTCTGTTTAACTGGAATTTTCAGATACGAGGGACTGTTCCATAAGGGAGGAGAAAAGTCATATTGCTGCACTGAGATATCTCAGATGAATGTTTAAAACAATTATTTAGAAAAGAATGAAACACAAGTAAAATTGTATATTAAAGATTCAAGTGGAAAGCTTTTGAATCTTTAGTATGTTAGTTGAATCTCTAATGTATCGCTTGTGGTATAAATTACAAGTTTCTTTTAGCAAAGCCTAGCCTTGGTTTCTTTCTAATTCCTTCATCCCATAGCCCCTCCAGTTTTTGCTGGTGTATCGTTTGTTGTTCTCTCTCTCACAGACTGTGTATCTAAAGGTGTGAACCTGAAGAATTGGAGGGGAAATTCTGGTCTGTTTACAAGTCTTATGTGACATAAGAAAGATTAAAATTGTTCACCGTTAAGTACTTCATTAATTCTACTGAAACTAACAATATTATGTATTGGCATGAAATTCAGCATTATGCCTAAATATCATCTTGTTATTCATCAGTTACCCAAAACACGAGGATTTTAAAACATATGTCTTTAATAGAATGATGAACTAAGTGACTAGAAATCAGAAGATAATAGTTCTCAATTTTTTTGACTATTGTAATAATTAAAACTTTTTAAAATCATAGGTGTTTTTAATACGATGTATGGGGAAAACAGAATTAAATTTTACAGTATTTACATTTTTTAAGGACAAGCATAATTAAGCTAAAATATACAGAAGTATTTGCTTACTACTTTTATCATAACAAGAACTGGAATGTTCGGAGCAACTTACTTTTGGTATAGATTACAACTCTACTTAGAGCACAGAGACATCCTTAAGAAGTTGTTGAAAAGGAAACGATCGTTCATTATCAGTCTCTGCAGCTTACAAATATTACTCAGGAAATAGTCATAATTAAAACTTTTGTTTAAAGAATTTTATGGAAATCTTTTCAACAGCATTTTTCTCTACGTCTCAACTTCAAGGACGAAAGAGTGTGGTGTTCAGAAACGTGCAGAAGAGAGCTAAGTCAGTAAAAGTGGGAAATCTTATAGGTGTTCTTTTTTTCTAGAAAGCTCTTTGGCAAGAGTAGGAACATACATTTCATTTGTATGCCTGTAACATTTGGAAAGTGTGATATCATGAAAATTTAAATGCATAGAAATTTCAAACACAAGACTTTGTCATGTGCTTGTCAGGATTTTAGGCTTTAATGTTGACAGGAAATGCTGAAGTTAAGTTTTGTATTGCCTGTGGAAATATGGAGAAAGATGGTAGAAAAGTTCTAAGAAGATAGATGTAGAATTATTTTTGTCACAAAAAACCAATGGTTTGGGGTTCTGTTTTTTTGTTAGAAAGTCTGTAGGGGAGAAGACAAGGTCTCTGCCTTCTTCAGATTTGATTTACAAAATGCAGATTCTAGCTTTTAATGTGATTTCAGTTTACCAGAAGATATTGTAGTCCTTTGAACTGAAACTAAACATTAATAAGTGCAGTAATAAATGGTTTGGTCTTAAGACCTTCATGCTGTGTTCCAGTGAACTCTGCAGAATCTGCGTATCTGGCTCATTGCTCTATCTACTCTAAAATCTTTTGATTATATCCACAATTTAATTTGGGGTTGAGATTATATTTTTTTGGTGATGTGTTATAAAAATGCAAACAAATCATACAAAGAGATACGAACTTCTGTCAGTATTCTACTTTTCCAGTTACCACACAATTCTTTCAAGCAAGACAGAAGCCAGCATCTTCTGGACCAGAAGTTGTAGTCATTGTCTTTTTGCTTTTGACAGGTTAAGCACATCCTGTGGTCTGAATCTTTCCCTTTTATCAAGGATGTTAGTAACTCTCACTGTTCACTTTCATTGACTTCTCACTTAACTAAATAATATGCAGTGACTTTCCCTGTTCAGTACTGAATTGTGACAAACTATTCTGCCACTGGTAAAGCTGTGTTACGTCTTTTCAAGCGATGAAATGGAGCTTGTGTGCACAGAGGCAAGTCGCAAACTGAGTATTTGTCATAAGTTGATGTTCAACAGTGCTGAACTGATGCTGTGCTTGGGAAGTCAAGAGTTTGTTTAGAATTCCAGTTCTCTTTTGCTTTCAGTTATGTAAATCTTGAAATTTGAAGGCTTTTCTCATTGTGTGAGTGTCTTTTTATAAGCCTTGAAGATCTCTATGTTAAAGACCTCAAGTTCAGGTGTGGGATTTCTTGTTATAACCTGCCTACAGCTAACCATTCTAACAGATCTCTAAATGGTCAATGCCATCAACTGGAAAATAGTTGGAGTTGGTTTGCTACTTACGATTTCTTGTAATAGTACATGGAAACATCAGGCACAGGCCAAAACCCTTTGTTGTAAGTAATACATGACCGATGCAAGAAGAATATAGCACTTGTTTAAACTCATTATCGTGAAGGTAAAGTACTGTTTCCTTCATAAGACTACCGAGGATGAGGGTTGAAATTGAGTGCCACCTGTTTGTCCAATGATAAGCAGTAAATTATACTCTCTACTGCATCACAGAAAATAAGTAGGAAATATTTGGGAGACATCTGAGTTTAACTAGTTCTTTGAGGTACCTTCATGTCTCATTTCATGACTTACCAGTCCCCTAGTATTATCTGATCAGCTTTTTGGTATTTGCTAATAATAAGCATTATAGCTCATTTGTGAAAATCTTTTTGCTGCTTAAAATGAATGTTCAGCTGTCCTTAGTTGGTACTACATTTCACCTAGGGGACAAAGGATAGGTTTTGGGTTCGCTGTGACAGTGATTTTAAAGATGTATGAACACTACTTTTTGCTAACGGAAGAGTAACAGATTTTAGATGTAGAGACTGGAGCTTGTAGACTCTAGAGCAGAAATATGAAATGTCAGCTCTGAGGAGTACAGAATAAAAATTTGAAGGCAGTGAGATATTTATATATTTAGAGTTTTTTTTCTCAGACTAAACTTGATTTGGAACATGTATGACTTTCTGATATACTTCATATGAAAGGCTTTATACACTTCCACATTTTCTAGGACATGTGAGAAGCTGTTCAAGTTTTATGGAATACTTCAAAACATGTTTCGAGTATAAAAATTTCTGTTGCCCTATTCTGTACTTGCTGATTTTTTTTTCCTTAGCAGAGGAGATCTCTTTTTTTTGTTCATCCACATCTGCTTATTTTTAAGTGAAGCTTGATGCATCTTTCCATGTTACAAACTAGGAGTAGTAACTGTGTTGGAGAGAAATCAGACCTTTAAAATCTCTACCTGCAGGTTTCCAGAATTTTCTTTTTCTTTTCTTTTTTTTTTTTTAATGGCTGATACTGCTTTATTGCTATCACAAAAATGTTTCACTCCTTTGCCGGGTGACTGAGTACCTGTAAGTGTATGTGCAGAAGTGTTTGCGTAAATAGGTGAAAAGGAGAGGAGAAATTGAGGCTCATTGGTGTTTCATTGTATTCCAGCAGTCATCAGCAGTTATTTAATATTGAAAACTGGTTTAGTTGCTGGCTTTATGAGTTGTATGGAGGACTTAATGTGTCCATGTGGACTTTATAAAATGTTATTAGCAGCTTCTAGAATTAAAATTAATTAGGATTTATGGCCTACAAGGAAATATTCTAATTTGTGTTCAGAGTGAAAGTGACTTTTGATGGACAGTAAAGGTCAAAGTTCATAATTTTTCATAATCTTTATGAGCAGCATAATGGTACTGTTTAACTATAACATGTATTTAAAGAAAAAAACTGATGAAGAGTCAATATACTAAATAGCTCTTATTATGGAACCACAAATTACTGAGAGTAAAATTCCAATTACTTAGCTAAAAGAGCTTTTCAAGATAGTCTTCCTTTGCCAGGGTGTCAGATTTAACAAGCTGAACTAAATCCAGTGCATTAATCAGCTCTTCCAATTTATTACTTGCCTAAGAAGATTAGGGCAATTAATATGTGTTTAATTACAGTCCCTTGCAGATCTGGTAAAATACATGCAGTCTATAATTGCTGACTTCTTACTCAATTTTAATTTTTTGTAGTCTTAATTACCTATACTTCTTGAAAATTTAATTATTCATTGAAACTAGCAAAGTTTAAATTTATGATGTCTGACCAAAGGAAAAAAAAGCAAAGTATTTCAGGTCGTATTTGCTGAAATTTAAAATAGTAGGATTGTAGCATCACAATAGTTTTATAATTTTTGTTGTGTGACATACTTCTTTTTCTCCTTTGTGAGAAAGGAGGAGTGGTTGGGGCAAGACAGGGCAAAGGCCATGTATTAATTAGCAGGAAAGCAAACTACATATTTAAAGACATATCTGATGATGAAGGGGATGTTGCCATATCATAACTAGCTTCAAGATAATACTTTGAGAAATAACTGAAAAATTCTGTAAACTTTTCACATTTACTGCATTTATATATTTATACTGTTGATTGGAATACTTAAATTCTGATCTGCAAAGGAGAAGGAAATAGCTTTTTACAGACTGTAGAAATTTTATTTTTCTATACCTGAATCACTTAGTAATGTTACTTTTGTAATCCTTGGTATGTGGGGTTTTTTTACACATTGAAACTGAGAAATAGTTGAGATTGGCTAATGGGAAGCATGATTCTGTTGCATGATTATTTTTGGACTCTACCATACTTGTGATTCTGTACTGAGAAGCTGTGTTTTTGGAGAAAAACATGGTTATCCAATGTCTTAAATATTCCTGTGAGCAGGAGGTTCCAAAATCTTTCTTTTTATATAAATTATTTACAAATTGCAGTGTATCACCTGGAACAAGAGTAATACACGCATCTATCTGTCTATTCCATGTTAACTTTCCTGGCCTTTGCTTTCCTGTTGTTTTCCCAAGCCTCCTTGTTTTACCCACTTTGTTACATTTTGTCTGTTGGAAGGTAAGTGTCTCTAGAAAATTACAGTTTTCCTTGCTGGTGCATCTCTTTGAGGTGTGGGGCTCCAGTCTATTCAGTGCTGTAGCAGAGTGCTTGTTAATAATAGATGGGCACAGCAGGAGGACGGCTGCAGGCTGGTTTGTTCAGCATTGTTAGGCAAAGTGGCTTAATATCCCCTTCTTCCACCCCTAGTTTCTTTAAGGAATGTTTTCATTTTGTATTTTGTTAATCTTACAAGTTTCAGAAATAGATTGATTTTTTTGAAGTTAATTTTGAAAAAGCATCCTCTACCAAAAAAACCCCAGTGAAATATTAGGAAATCTAAGAACATCAGTATGTCCTCTTTAAATATACCAAGTTATTTGTTTTAATTGGCTGAATGTTCCTTTTGTCTGTCAGATAGCTTCCTGGTATTTGGAGGAGATTATATATGGGAAGGAGTGGAGGGGCAGGGGAAAGGATGGGTTCAGTGCTGTGGGTCAGTAGGGCATGTACTCCATAAAAGTTCTTGCTCTTTTTTGCTTGTGGGTGACGGCAAACTAACAAGAGTTCAGGCTTTCTCAC
>NW_009608239.1:13527-14409 GCF_000690535.1 Cariama cristata
ATTGTTTTTAAAATGTTTCAAGACATTTTTTTGTATTCCTGTGGTATATTTAGCATTATGAAGGATATAAAAAGTCACGATCTTAATACAAAGATGCGGGCACAGGGACAAATGGTGACAATAAAACACAAAAAGCATTACGTAATGAAACAGTGTAAAATCCTAGTTTTACAATATTGATGTTAACCTGGATTTTAGTTATGATGTAATGGGCTTTCTGGGGAATCTTCTGGGTTTTGTGAGGCTAAAAAAATAAGGTTTAAAGGCTTGGAAAGATGATGTCCTTTGTAAGAACAGTCCAAGACTTGACTGCCAACAGTTCAAATGTAACTAGTAATTTACCTGTTGAAATATTGTGGATTTATGTTTTGCAGGGGTTAAGAGAAATTAGCAGTCATGTAAATAACTGCTCTAAAGGTTTATTATGAGAGCTGCAATTTAGGATGAGCTTATTGTTTCTGTTAGTGTATATAGAATTGGTCACTGGGGAAAAATATGGAAGTGTGACCAAATGGAAGCGTCTGCCCTGTGCCCTACAATATGTACTCAATGTTCTGTCGCTGTACTTTTGATGGTCTATTTGGGGTTTTTTTTAATCTCAGGACCTCTGTGTAGTCAAAGAGGTATTACGAAGTCATTATTTCTTCTTGAATACAACTTACTTGCTTAGTGAGCTCTACATGATCAATACTGTTTCTATACTCAACAGGTGGTTGTCAAATTCCAAATTTGCCTTTCCTGTGTTTGTATTAATATTTCTTTTCATTCTATCATGTGTTTAATTCCTATTATCATGTGTTTGACTGCAGTCAGGAATCCAGTTTGGTTTCACTTTTTGCTCTCAAAGATACTGCTTTTCATAGAATGGTTTGGTTGGAAGGG